>NC_080388.1:63645519-63738019 GCF_028751815.1 Salvia miltiorrhiza | reverse complement strand
TTTGAGGAGAAATTTGTCTGTGGGGAGCAATATCGACCTAAAATTGTTTATGGCAAGAAATTTTTAGAATTAGGGATCTTGATTCATTACTTGCTAAAAATTGTTAAAAATTTTCAGCGCAATTTTCAAAGAGTTTCTTTTTCAGAAAAATTGTTAAGAATTGGCGGCGCAATTGCCCGACTAAGAATTGTTAAGAATGGTTAAGATTGTTGTGAAGAACACAATGAAGAATTTTTATAGAAATTCTCTTTAGAAGACGATGTTTTCTCCTTTTCTTTTCCTTTCTTTTCTTTAATGTGGGGGCATTTTTGTCTTTCTAAATTTTAATAAGATTAAAATTAAAAAATTTAAAGTTAATCCAAATTTTAATTTAGGGTATTTAGGTTTCATATCTAAGATACCAAACACATGAAAATAATATCAAAATCACCGTTATTAATATAACTTATTTCGATTTCATCTATCTCATCATATCCTGATATGGCTATCAAACTGAGTCCTAACTACATCATTCTTAATTTTTGTGTTAAAATATGCTGGATATTATTAATAGTAAGCTATGACAATTCTGATTTGTAGTAGTATAATTTTCTTGATGGCCAAAAGCAAATAATGTGTCCAACACTCTATTAGGATGTATTATGTTTGAATGATAAATTTATCATAGAAAAATGAGGGATAATAAAAAAAATCTTCTTTTAAATGCTTCTTTTCTTTTGTCTCATTTCCTACAAAATAGAATTTTACCATTTCTCATTCATTATTTTCATTTCAAGTAGAGATAATATTATCACACCAAAAATGGAGGGATAATATTATCCATTATTGGAGTGAAAAGGAATGAATGAGAAATGATAAAATTATTTTTTTTATAGGAAATGAGAGAAAAAAAGAAGGTATTTAAAATAATTTTTTATTATTATCTTTTCTTTTTCCATAATAAATTTATCAAGAGAGATATCCCTAGAAATTAGAATGCTGGCAACATGTGGATCCTTAGTTCATTTTTAGCCATCAGTATATGGGATAAAATCTTTGGCTGGCAACTGTGGATCCTTAGTTCATTTTTAGCCATCAATATATGGGATAAACTCCTTTATATTCAGGATATAGCTCTATAATGTAGTCTTGGTCAACTCCTTTAAAGTCAAAATCACGAAACATAGCGTGATAGAATATACCAGGACTAAAGTGGATCTTAACTACCCAATCTTAATTCGCAAATAACAATAAATAAGAGATAATGGTAAAAGATATATTCAATTTCACATAGCAAAAATATATTATACCTAGGGGTGTAATCGAATCAAGTCGAATCGAATAGTGATATGTTTAAATTTGATTTGTTAAGTATCGAATCGAATCCCGAACTTTACTTACCGAATACTTTGAGGCTCACGAGCCTATACGAACTTTCTAAATTTATATTTATATTCAAAATATTGATTATTTTATTTTAAAAATAAATTATTTTATTTAAAATAATAAATATATTAATTATTTTTTTATAACAAACAAAATTAATTAGAGATTTAATACAATTATTATTAATTTTAGTGGATAAATATAAGTTATGTCTACTAATAATTTATATTTTTCAAGCTGAATCACTTGACGAACATGTTCACGAGCTAACGAGCCGAATACTACTAAGCTCAAGTTTGGTTTGTTTATTTTACGAGCTTCTCTAAACGAACTTGAACGAGCTTTTTTCGAGCCGAGCTCCAAATAGTTTCCGAGCGGCTTGGTTTGTTTACAGCCCTAATTATACCCACCTTTATAAAAATATATATAGGTCAATTGCGTATAAATTCACTAATTTTCATCATTTTTTAGTTTTTCTCACGATATTAAAATTGACAAATTAATTCACCAATTCAAAATTCATTTTTAATGTTCTCGTGGGATACAATTATCTTCAAATTAAAATTGAGTTGGACATCGAATTTGCCAGCGTGACGCGATTGTATAAGGCTAGGGTCGTTCCACTTGTCGAATGATCGCACCATGCTAGTAATTCCGACTGTAAAATTAATGCTTAAAATAAATAAAAATATAATATAACCATGTCACATTTAAAATTACGCCACAATATTATTTTAAAATATAGTTAAACACAGCAACCTAGCTCATATCATTTCTCTTTTCTTTTTTGAAGTTGGACAAGGCTAAGTTCATTAATAATGAAAATAAAACATCCACAACAGAAAATACTTTCGCCTAAAAATGTTCCACTTATCTAAAAATAATTAATAACAAAGTTTAAAGTACACCTTGATTTTCCATCTTTAAAATTGGGTGGAAAGAACTGTAGATAGAGCTTTGTTGAAATTGTACTCAATTTCTCATTATGTAATAATATAGAACTAAAATATCTTTTTAATTCATAACAATAAATAAGAATTAAATGGTGGAGTAACATAATAGTACACAGCTCATGAAATGATTATCCAATCCCATACATCTTACATTGGAATATCAAAATTTTCATATTTGATAATAAAAAATTACAACTTTTGCAATATGTATTGCTCATACTGGACACTATCATCAAAAATTAACTCAAATACTCCCTCCGTCCACGAAAGAACTTCCTATCTTTCCTTTTTGGAATGTCCACAAAAGAACTTCCTACCTATTTTTGGACTATACCCCACCACTTATAATCCTCTTACTTTTCACTTTTCACAACTCTCAATATTAATTATAACACTTTTTCACCACTCCCAATACACCCAACTACCTTTTAAACACTCTCAATACACTCAATAATATTTTTTCTTAAAACTCGTGTCACTCCCTCCTAGGAAGTTCTTTCATGGACGGAGGGAGTATATTTTAACTAACATACTAGATAATTGAAAAACTTAATACCCACAAATAAGAAAAAAAAAACTAACTTAATTCTCTATCAAACAAAGAAAAACATTATTATAGAAAAATATTTCTTTTAATTTATTAAATTAAATAGACATATATATCCCTGTTTTTTGTTGAAATCTGAATGGGCCCTCGGGCCCTGGATAGTTTCAACTATGAGCGATTCATAATGAAGAACATTAAGGTTGATTGATGACTTGAGGCACTCTAAGTGCAAATATATCTGCACTATACTTTGTAGTACAAATAGTTGTGTTGTTTGAATCGCACTCCTTTAATTTCTTCAAGGACTAGCCTCTGCATCAATGTTGAAAATAAAATCTAAAATAGCTATGGATATATATGTCATCTATTCCATACCTCAAATTTGTAGTTATCAATCTTAATAATTAATCATTAACTATAAATAAAAAAATGCTATAAAAAGTAATTACAATTTCTAATTGAATCTAATGAATCTTAGTTAATAATTACAAAATTAAACTAAAACACAATAAATGAAATTGGAGAAAATAAAATAAAATGTGGGATAGCAATAGAAAAATTGGAATACAGGATCTCGTTTGGATAACTAGAATAGAGGGAGAGAAGAGGGAGATTATGAAGCATCCATTGTATTAATCACAGTCCTAAGGCATATGCATGTTTGTGTCGTAGATCATAGTTTTTATTGACAAAATGCAAATGAACGCAACAAGCTCAAAAAGACAAGATGCAAATTAATGAACGCAACAAGCTCAAAAAGAAGTGTTGGAGTTTGGACTAGTAAATAACTAGTTAATTTTCTATATTAGAATAATAATTTGGACGCTTTTGTCTATTTTCATCACAGCCAAACTATAATTATTTTATACTATTTGTCATGTCTAGGCGAACCTACAGTAAAATAAAGTATGCATTGGAAATAGAATAATCAACAGTCGGATGGTCATTTTAAATAAGCAAACATAAATTTTGACCATTAATTTAAAAACCACAAAATATGATCATATGTTACGCATTCTATCCAAACTACCATTTTACCCGTCGATCAAACCTATTTGTGCTGCACGAATGATACCAATAATCATATTAATGTCAATAGTGTTATATACTTGTGTTGATACACCACCTTATCTTATATATATGGGTGCAGTCATATGGTCATTTTGAACACTTTCTCGTATGGTTAGATTCCCCGTTCAGCATTTAGATTCCCTATTTAGGTTTACATTCTCCATTTAGAATTTAGACTCCCTATTTAGGGTTTAATCATTGAATGATACTTTTGGCATTGATATTACCATTTGTGCTAAAAGTACCAATTTGCTTTTGGCACTAATATTGTCATTTGTGCCAAAAGTTTTATTTGATTTTTTTTTTTGCTTTATGTTTGTATTTTTGGCACTAATATTGTCATTTAGGTCAAAAGTACCAAATAGTCCTAAAACGTAAAAAATAGCCAAATTTTATTGTTGGTACTTTTGGCACTAATATTGTCATTTTTACTTGGGATTTTTTTATCCGTTGGTACTTTTGGCACAAATAGTGCCAAATGTACCTAACTTGCGCGCAAACCCGAATCCAGTCCGCCCTAATTAAGAGCAAAATAGTCCTAAAACGTAAAAAATAGCCAAATTTTATATTTTTTAGATCGATGGACAAATATTGAGTTTCATTGTTCAATATATATGGCTATATCACAAGTTGACTCATAACAATAAACTAGAAATAAATCGAAGCTAATGGTGCACACTATATACGCAAGACAATATTTCTTTAATATATATATTGTGTATGCAGACTGCAACAAATTATTTTCAAGATACAACGGGTTCAAGTTGAACTCGAGTTGTTGCACACTACAGAATCAAAGTTCCTGTGAACTACAGAATACTGAGGACTAAGTATTTCTTCTAAGACTCAAACTATTGATGTATGCATGATTTGAGCCTCCAAGATACAACGGTTCATGGTGAACTAGAGTCGTTGCACACCGCAGGCTTGATGTTTTAGTGAATAACTGGATGCTCGGGACTGAGTATTTGTCATAGAAGTCGAACTATTGATGTATGTATGATTTGTGCCTCCAAGATACAACGATTTAGGATGAACTATAATCGTTGCATATCATGAGCTCGATGTTTCGACGAACTACTGAATATTCGACACTGAGGAATATTTATCATAGAAATTATTTAGAACCTTCCATTTGAGCTTGAGCTCTACATACTATCACACACTCACTTTTGTGTACATAGAACAGTTTGAATATGAACCTAGTGTTATTAACCGCATGTATATAACACATGTACGGCCATTACCAAGAGGGTAATTAAATTGCGAGGAAGTTTCTTCACATGGAAGGGATGCATGAAAAAATGGGAAAAAGAGAAGGTAGAAATATATATAGTAATATTGTTGAAGAGAGGGTTAGAACTCAAGAAAAGAGGGTCCCTATTGTCGTGGTGAAAGGCAACAAGAAGTAGTAAACTCGATGGCATCATGTTTTTTCAGCTTGAATACACAGCGCCCAAAAACACCTGTGGTCTCATCTTTGCTCCCACAACCCCACATGCCCTTGTTTTCCTTTTTCTTTCTCTAAATTTTCATACCAAATAACAAATTAATTAACCATTTAATTTTGAAGACAAACTCCCTAGCTACTTTATATATATAGCTCACTCAGCCTCATTCCTTTCTCACCACACCCTTCTTTTCAACTCCTCTGTATCTCTGTTTCTTTCAAAGAAGAGGAATATATATTTAAGTTGAGATCATATATATATTGAATGGGAATTAGAAAATCAAACAAAGTGTCACAAAAGGCAATGATCAAGCAGATCATGAAGCGGTGCTCGAGCATAGGGAAAAAGCACGGGTACGAGAACGATGAAGGGCTGCCAATGGACGTGCCAAAGGGGCATTTTGTGGTGTACGTGGGCGAGAACCGGAGCAGATACATCGTTCCTATCTCCATTCTCGAGAGGCCGGAATTCCTCAGCCTGCTTCACCAAGCTGAAGAAGAGTTTGGATTTGATCATGACATGGGCCTCACCATTCCTTGTGATGAACAAGTATTCCAGTCTCTAACATCATTCCTTAGATAGATACAGCAAACTGCTGCAGGAATTTATTTATTACTACTAGACTGCTACTTGTATTTTTTTTTTTTTTTTCTCAGTTGAGATTTCTTGACCGGCTGACTAGAATTACCCATGATGATGAAGTCGATCTAAATGGGTTAGGATATATGCATGTAAATGTAGGAATTTGGTAAATGTTTGGTTTTTCCTCGCAGTGGTTGTTTTTGGCTGTAATATTTTGATTACAGCCTTGATTTGTACCCTGTGGGAGCAATAGTAATGTATTGGAAGTTAATTAATGAATGTATCTTTGGGGATTGATGATGCATGCCCCTCTTTTTCTAACATTCTATTTCTTATTTTATATATGTTTCTTCTACATATATTCAATCCTTCTCTTAAAGATTAGGAGTTACCTGATTTGAGAATGATGATTAATTAGGAGATAACGGAGGAAATAGATGAATATTTGGACCACTTAAGACCTTTTAATTAGAAAGAAACAATTCAGGAGGAAAAAGAAACCAATGAAACTATGAGTAAATTTGGAATCTGATAATGATAGATAGTGTTGTTTTTTCTTTTTGTAATTTATTTCGCATGTGGTGCGTGCTGTATCAAGCCTGATGTCAAATTATCATCCCAATTTTTCTTTCGCATCCTCAAATAGTTAATTACGAAATACTCAGAAATTTCCTATCCAACTATAGTGCGACCGAAGCCTCCCCCCCCCCCCCCCCAAAAAAAAAAAAAAAAAAAACCAATCTGTGAATTTTTTTTAATGGAAATATTACTTAAATTTGGTGAAAATGTAATTAGGACAAAATATTCTATTATAAGACAGAGGAATGTCAATCTACTCCAAAATTATTGGTATGAATAGACTGAAAAAATTGGGTTGATAAAAGATTCCTAAACCGAAGAAATTTAATCCGATTAATCCAAATTAATTAAAAATAGTTTGAGCTCGAAATAGTGCTAGCTCAAAAATTGAATGTCTGGCCCAGTGAATAAAAATTTTCTCATCACCTAGTTCTCAAATTTTAGTACTTTAATTGTTTATGAATTTCATATGATTAATTCCAAATACTTAATTATGGAGTATATGTTTTGATATTTTATCCGTAAATTTGTACTCATCATGTCACCAATATATTTTTATTCCAATACACAATGGAAACTTCTTGACCTTCAAATAAAAACCATTTAAATTAAGAAAGTTGAGTACCCAATCATTTTCGATAATAGTTATTTATATAAGTTGGGACCACTAATTTTTGCATTTAATATCAGTTCAAGTGTGTTTGATTGAAAATGCATAATCATTTTCTTTTTTTTAAAAAAAATAGTTATAAAAAAATACGTACGTGCTAAAGAAATAGTAAACTTATTTCCCAATGTGTTAATCCAAAAATAGAAGATTTGGGGTAATTGTGTGTTGATTAAAGGTAGAGTGATTAATATATTTAAGGTACAAAATTTTAAATTTGATTACATCCTAATGAGATCATTAAATTTTTTTATTTAATTATTAATTTATAAAAAAATTGGGATAATGGTCCAAAATTTCAATCTTGAAAAAAAATTCAGATCAATTTGTTGCGTCAAAAATAGCCTGTGCCTGATATAAGACTTGTCTAAAACTAAGTTGATTGACCCAATTGACATTCTCAATAGGCAATATAAAGCTTTTGTAGCATTTAATTATAAGGTGAATTACAAATTCCTTTTAATATATATACTTTCTCCATCCCTTAAATAATTTTTCATGCAGGAACACAGATTTTAAAAAAAAGTTGTTGAGTGTGTTGGAAATGAAAAAAAATATAATACAATTAATATTAAAAGTCGTGAAAATATGTTATAATTAATATTGAAAGTGGTGAAAATATATGAGAAGTTATTTGGGGAACGACCCAAAAAGAAAATATATGAAGTTATTTAAGGGACAAAGGGAATACAAATTACAAAGTATGTGAAACATATAATGAAATTACCGTGAAAACGTATGAATTCAAAAATATTTTTTTTTTGTCCTTTACGGAATTCAAATTCAGGATCACGAATTCATCCAACAAAATGATGAATTTATTATAAATCTATGATTTACAGGCTAAAAATTGTTCCAAATTTATATTTAGAAATGAGTTTTTATTTATAAAACATCCATATATATTGTTATATAAGATTAAAATTCTTTTGTATTTAAATTCTTCAAAAATGTAACAAATCTAATCCATTTAGGGTGTGTTCTCTTTGATTGATAAATTTATGATGAGAAAATGAGGGATAACAAAAAATTCTACCTTAAATCCCTTATTTCTTTTCCCGCAATTTCTATAAAAAAGAATTTTTACAATTTCTCATTCATCATTTTCACTTCAAGGAATGATAATATCATCACACCAAAAATAAAGTGATAATATTATCTTTTATTGGAGTGAAAAAAAGGAATTAGAAATTGTGAAAATTTTGGCCATGTTCGTTTCCGCTCGGAGAAGAAGAGTTGGATCTTTCAATCCCTTTTGTAGAAAAATAGAGAAAAGAAAATAGATATCTTTAGAAATAAAGTTTTGAAATTTATCAACCAAGGGTTTAGTTCCAGTACAAACTCATTTAACGTAAAAACCATTAATCTTGCATTTCACCTATTGAGTCATTGTACTTAACGTATGAAGTAACTGCATTTTCATGGTAACAAATTACTTGTAAATTGTAATTGTGTTTCCTTTGAGATTCGAACTCCAGACCACTAAAGTGCATATACATTATTGGTCAAATGCAGTTATTTTATAGGTTACGTGCAAAAAGTTTGTAGTTTGTAGGTTAAGAGATGTTAATTTTTATATGGTCCAATTAATCCTTAGTTAATATATATAAAAGAGTCGGTCCAAAATCTTAATGTCGTTCTGCGGATGATTTATATTACTCTACCGTTTATAACTAGGCCCTAGTGTTCCAACGTGTTGATGATCCGTCCATGTTCGTTTGGAATCTGCTCATCAGAATGCATAATGTGAACGATTTTTTCCATTGAGCAATCAATTTTACAATCTGATGATCTTTTGAGGTGATGATGCGGACAAATTTTCGTTCTCGTTCGTTAGGAAAGCATGTCTCTATACAAAGATGTACCACAATAATGTGAGCTCGAACGAGTACACCTTGGTTCCTCTTCTGGTGGAAGCATCAAGGAAGAAATTAAGTTTAGGGAATTGATTGATCTCTAATTAAAATTTTGGGAATATCACGTTAACACCAATACTTTCCACGTCAATTTAAAATTTCACCATATATAAGAGATCTTATTAAGTTATTACATATATATTTCTTTTACGTATATAAAAATAACTTTAAAAAAAATATATTTATGCATTCATATAACATGAAATTTTAATCCTTATAATTGTGGAGCGGGCACATGTGAATGACCATAGAGATAGTCCGGAATTGTGTCATCATTAAAATTTGCAATGGTTTACCCCCAGTCCCAATCCCAGTCCCAGATAATGTTCCCAAATAGATACCTATCCTTTTTTGCCCTTCATCATATCTTGTTTGCAGTACTGCAATTAATAGCTCATATTTCTTCCTTCTCGATTAAATTTTAAGATCTCAATATATGAGATTTCAGACATTCAATGGAATTTAGGGACCCAGTCCAGATTTACAAGCAAAGACAATGGTCACATGTAGTATAGTACCAAATTACAACAGATGTCACACATACATTATTTCAATCAGATTCATTACTATTAAAAATAGTGGAGTTTGGAGGAGGGGTCATGCTTTTATATATATATATATATATAGATGATTAAGATTAAATGAAAATATTATCTTTCGTGAAAAATGAGAATAACGAATAACCTAAAATAGATAATCACTCCGTCCCACGAATCTTGAGTCATTTAATTCCTTATATGGCAAAAAAAATTCCTTTATTCACATTTTCACCTATCAAACTTAATACACTAAATACTATTTTCTTAATTCTCGTGTCGAAAAAAATTGCTTTAAGATTCGTGGGACGGAGAGAGTATATAAGAGCCAAAAATAGTTCATATTTTTAAAATTAAAAACTCATTTTTAAATATAAAATAGGTATTGTTTTCAATTCTTAGAACATTAAAATTTACGGTTGATTCATCACTTTTTTGATGAATTCACGGTATTGGGTTCGATTTCTTAGGGAGTGGAATTTTTAATTCCCGAAATTCAAATATTTACACAACGAATTCATATACATTCTACATAAAATTCAAACATTTGCCCTATGATTATTCAAAGATTAAATCACTATCGTTAGATTATTAATATATCAATGGTGTAAATCTGTTTTTATTTTATACTCCTTCCGTCCCACTTATCTTAACACTTTTGTAGAGAGCAAAAGTGCCAATATAAGTGGAACGAAAGAAGTACAATATATGAGTGTAATTTAAAAAGTATTATTATAATATATAAAAAGCATTAACATAAAAATGCCCTTTAATACATATAAAGAAGCATCGATACAAAAGAAATATTATAATATATCAGCATAATGTAGTATGGTTAATATTTAAATCTAAAAATTTTAAGTTCTAATCTACTGTCGCATAAGCTTTAGATTATTCATCAAAAAAGAAGAAAGAAAAGATATTGTATGCATAATAAAGAATGGTTCATAGTTGATATGGATATAAAATTTCCTTTTATAATTAACCAACTCATTTTTAGTATAAAAAATCATAATATCATACTAAATGTTGGGGATGAGTCTAATAACTACGAAAAAGACGTCAGTCATGTCTGAATCGACGTGCACTAGCGACCTAAAACCTCAAGCAACGTTAGAGTCCTCTGAAAAGCACCAGTGGGAGTATCGATGGAAAGGCCTCTGGCGCTCAAGGTAGTGAATTTACAAAAATAACGGACGTATGTAACGACAACAAGTAATGAATAATATCGATGAAATAATAATAAATGATTTCTTATGAATATAGGGATGTCCTGGTGATCGAAATTAGAGCTAAAGAGGGGTGACGAACGTCCGGGCTAGTGGTACGAGAAAACGAAGGATGCGAGAGTGAGAGATTGCGAGTGCAAGAGTTGATATGAGTGATTCTCGATGTCTAATTTTAATTAATGACATTAAATATATATGAGACTGGCCTACATGGAGATGACTAGGGTTAGAGTTTTTCTAGAACGCTCATTGCAACCCTAGCGATTTGGATTTTGTAGGGAACGGTCTCTTGTGACCCTCGTGTGACTTAGTCGCCAAGTAACTACCACATTTAGGATTTTACCTGGCGGACTCACGTATCTCCTGCATTTGGATTTGGCTCTGAGCCTTTTTCCATGAATGAGTAGGGTATGGGCCGCTTCACCAAGCAAGTCCGTTGACCCGCATGGTTTTCGTTAATTGAGCTTATAATGATTTTGCCTTTTCACTAAATAAAAAAATAAAAAATATGTATAAAATTTCAATGAAAAAGGTAAAATGGGAATTGATAAATATATTTTTATATTATTTGATACTTCCTCTATCCCAGAAGAGTTGCACATACTTCCTCCCTCCGTCTTTTAAAAAAATACTACTGATTTTTTTTAATTATCATTTTGGTTCATCTACAAAAGATATACTAGTATATATATATTAGTAAGTATATCCCATTAATTATAATCCACAATATTACCCCTTATTTATCAATATTGTCATTATTGGACACATCACTTAATTAAATTAATCAATTTAATATTACAATAAAAGTGAGACTCTTATTCATCCATACAACCCACTTAATTATAACCATGAATATTACCTTTTATTTACTAATATTTATATTTAGGATTCACTACTCAACCAAATTAATCAATATAAGTGGATATTTATTCCACTCACAACACATTCAACCAATTTATTGAAATTCATAGCATTATAACACGAGTAGTTAATAATGTATTATGAGTGGATAAATGAACTCATATTACTTATAATATTGTGAGTGAAAAATGAAAAGTGTGCACACTCTTTATTGATAGACGAAAATAATTAAGTGTATACACTCTTGTGAAGTGTTAAAAGTTTAAAAAAAAACTACACGGAGTGTTTAATTAGATATTTATATGCAATTCAATTATATATATATTTGTATAGGAAAGAGCTATCATGAAAACACTCTTAAGTGTATAATATAGGAACAAAATCCTACCATCCATCCATCACAAATCAACGGCCCAGATCTAAATTTAATTCATTGGACGATTCATTATATGTGGACGTGTTATTTGTAAGAAAAACGGCCCAAAGGATATAAAGGTAATACTTAAATTACTATTGACTTTTCCAAAATTGACGCCAATTTATTATGGAAATACAAATTTACTATGATTGCACTTGAATATATGAAGATACATGACAGCTATCAGTCAAGAGTACATGTGGCCGGTGGATAGCTAGATTAATAGACTACCTGGGCGGTCAGATCATTTCACCGGGCGGTCACATGTACTCTTGACTGATAGTTGTAAAATCGTTGACTGATAGCTGTCAAATTGGTCAAATGTGTAACACTTTCACAAAAACCAAGCAAACTCATCAACATCAAAGGGCAAATTATGTTATTCACTTAATTTGAGCATAAAATGCTTAAGTTTATAAAGTCTGACATTTTTAACATACAACTTAAGGAATAGGGCATTTTTGTCTATTAACACAATTTTTAATGTAGTAACAAATTATAAGTAATGTTGTTATGATATGATTAATGGAATTTAAACTTTTCTGTGTTCTGCGTCTGTAAAAAATTCAGTTCTAGATTTAGAGAGATTTACGCTTAGGTTAGGATTTAAGGTATAAAGATTTGTTTTGATATGAAAATAATATGTTTGTAATTAATATTATTATGGTAACCGTATATGAGTAATTAAAATGACAACAATATCCTCTATGGAGTTAGGCGTATATTTGTATGCTGAAAATTAGGATGAAATCAAGCCATATGATCTAGATAAATTAATGGGTGAGATCCGTTCCTATTTTATACAAAAAAAATATTTTCATTTTAGCCCCTCCATATCTCTAATTAATAATTTATTGAAAGAGAAAAACAAAAAAACCCTTGAGAGCACAACGAGCAAACTAAGGGCCGAGCCTCATTAAAACCCTTCTAAGGCAAACCCGCGAGAGAAAATCCTTAAAGGGGAAAAAGAGTACTCGTCAAAGCAAAACAGTGATAGGAAGTGGAGGTGAGACAACTTCAAAGGTTCCGGCCTAACCATCACCCCTAAGTTAAGGTATAAATATATATATATATATATATATATATATATTTTAGCCCCTCCATATATATATATATATATATATATATATATATATATATATAGGAGAGGGCTACGGTAAAAACACTTCTTCAAATATAAATATAAACGTTTTTTAATGTACGAATTTTATCCAACATGGTTACGAATTCATCAAACATGGTTACGAATTGTGAAAAATAATTTTTTGCTACCTTTGGGATTCGAACCCAGGACCACGAATTCATCCAACAGGGTTACGAATCAACCGTAGATCTTGATGATCTAAGAGCTGAAAATCATTTATATTTTATACACTTAAGAGTGTTTTTTATATGGGAGAGTTAATGTATAAACACTTTTTAACATATAAAATACTACGAATTAGCTAAATATGTAGAACACGTAAATGAATTTGCTGTGTAACTATACGAATTGCGAAAAATAAATTTTTTGCTATCTATGAATTTGAGACCAAAAATTCATCCAATAAGATGATAAATCAACCGTAAATCTTAATGATCTAAGAGCTAAAAATAGTTTCTATTTTATATTGTAAGATGTGTTTTTATTTTAGCCAACCTCTATATATATATATATATATATAATTCAACCGAAAACGAATAGTCAGTTTTTTTGGAGTCTTTTCATTGTTTCATGTTTTACTACAAATTATTGAGCAATTCAGTTTTGCCGCTTTTGAACTATTTACCAATTTTATCGTCATGTTGTTTCAAAATTGACAATTCGAAATAGTGTTGAGAAAACGATGCACCAATTTTATGATGCTATAGTTATCTAATCTTCATGCAACTTGGCCCAAAAAATATATACACCCTACGTCCTTATATTTATATATACCGTCTTTCCATACGAATTTTAATAAAAAAAATTATTTAGAATTATTAATAGTAGGAGTGAACAAAATCTGGACAAATCGAAAAGCCGCATCGAACCTAATTGAAATATTGATTCAGTTTCAGTTTGATTAATTTGATTTTTAATTCGGTTTTGATTTTGAATTTTGAAAATTTTCAGTTTCCGGTTCAATTATAAGTTTTAAGTAAAAATATTTGGTTAACCGAAAATCGAACTGAAATAATAATTAATTTAATAATTTAATAATTTATATATAGTATTTAAAAATTAAAATGATTATTATTACTATTTAATAAAATAATCAATAATTATTCTTAATTTATACTAGTCTTAATCTTTGGTTAAGATATTTTGAAATTTTGAATTATTATTTTTTACGGATTTTGAATCTTGTATATATTTTTTTGGGTTAATACCGTAAAAAACCATGAACTTTGGGCCGATTTCCAAACTTTCCATGAACTATTTTTTTTATCCAATTTTCCATGAACTTAAGGACTTGAACAATTTTTCCATGATTTCTAAAATCCCCAAATTCAAAGCTGACATGGCATATTTTAAGTTACTGGAAAAATGACGTGGAATTGCCGGACGATTAATAAAACGACGCCGTTTAGGTGTGATAAAACGACGTCGTTTTTCATGTGTGTTGTCTCTCTCGCTCTTCTCTCTCTCTCTCCACTTTCTCTCTCCTGGAATTGACGCCGACGCCGCCGCTGCGAATCGGCGCTGCTGCTTCTTGAAGATGAGACGCAGCTATTGCCGCTGCCTACCGCGAATCGGAGCAAGGGATGGGCCAGAGTTCACCTATTAATTGCTTTGATTTTCTCCGTCTCCTCCGCGACTAAATCGTCTGCTTAAATTGGGGGCAGGGACGCTGCGAATCTTGTGTGGTGGTGGGGAAAGGCAGCGTAGGGGCGGCGGATCTGGTGCCTTCGCACCCCTTTTCCTTGTCGCCGGCCCCTTCACGCCCTCGTCTCTCACCACCGGCGAGGAATTCTATGGAACCAGCAGAAGTTTGGTGCTGGAGGCGGTGGTGAAGGAGGCGGCGGATCTGCAGGGTTGGTTGCGAATCTTGTGTGGTGGTGGGGAAAGGCAGCGTATGGGCGGCGGATCTGGTGTGGTGGTGGTAAAGGTCGCGAATCGGAGCAGAGCGGAGAGGGCGGCGACTGGCGTGGCGGCGGGAGGGGCGCCGGATCTGGTGCGGCGGCAGGTGGGCGGCGACTGAAATTAGGGTTTGGCCGGTGGGGAAAATGGAGGAAGGAAAGAGGGAGAAGAAAAGGCGCCGGCCTCGCGGCGCCGGAGGCGGCGAAAACCGGCGAAGTCTGCCGGAGGAGAGCGAGAGAGAGACAAGAGAGAAGAGAGGGAACGTAGGGAGAGAGAGAAGGGTGAGGAAGAAGAAGAATTAGCTTTTTTTGTTTTTTTTTTTATATATTATTTTCCATGTGGCAATTTTTGGTCCACATAAGCGCCATATCAGCTCGTATTGCCTAAAAATTGCCATGTCAGCCCGGAGTTTCACCGGAGGAAAAATTCGTGGAAAAATTGTTCAGGCGTTTAAGTTCATGGAAAATTGGATAAAAAAAAATAGTTCATGGAAAGTTTTGAAATCGCACCAAAGTTCATGGTTTTTTACGGTATTAACCCTATTTTTTTTATAAAGATTTTGAATCTTGTATATATATTAAATGTTAATTAGTAATTTAAATTTTAGAAAATATATTATGTATTTATTTCAGTTATTTGATTTTAACCGAAATCGAGCTGAAATATTTCTGTTCGATTTTAGGCATGTTCGGTTTGAATTTGGATATTAATTATATAATTCGATTTTAATTTGATTTTTGTTATTCGGTTTGACTCGGTGATCGAATAACCGAATGTTCACCCCTAATTAATAATGAAAAAAGATTTTTACATTAAAAATATTACTCATAAATTACAGATAAATAAGTGTAAGTTATAAAGGTAAAATTATTCAAATTATTTGTCAAGATATGGACGACAGAGTCAGTAGTATATGCAGTAGTAATAGTCTTATTATATTTAAGTTCACAGAATTCGTTTATATATTTAGTTTTTTCTTTGATACTAGGTAATATATTTGTCACATTTTCCCTAAAAATAATATATATATTTGTCACATTAGTCAAACTCAGTTCTCATCATGATAGGTAGATTCACATGCAGTGCAATAATAGCCTTTCGAATGTGACGTGCATGTGGCTCAGATTGTATATGGAAATACTCGTCGAAATGTAAATACTGTTTCATTCCTAATGATTCATTATTGTTTGAAATAATTATTAAAAAAAAATTAAAAGATTAAAATAATAAAAGTGATAAAATCCATAATTTTTTTATAAAAAAGAGAAAAAAAATTCTTTTGAAAACGCCATTACATATCAATAGGATAAATGGAAAAAAAATCATTATCAATGAAACAAAGTAATGTAATATCCGCAAGGGACACATCATCCTTCTCCTCACCCCAACTCCATGTACTTTCCCATCGTCTGCCTCGCCGTAATGTACCTCGGTGCCAACAGCACCACCACCAATCCCCTCAACACTGCCTGAGAGATCGCCAAATAGATTGTCGATTCCAAGCGCTTGCTCGCCTTCACCGTCCCGCAGCTCCTCCCTAAACTCGTTGATTCGAATCTCCCCATCGCCCTCCTTGGCGGCGGCGCTCCGAGCTCCAACAACCTCAAAATTATCACGACGATTAAGGAAATGATGAGGAGAGAACCGAGTGCCAGCCGGGTCAGGGAACGAGTCAATCAGGACGACACAACGACGCTCATTTACTCTTTCGGTACGACCGGCGCGAGCAAAGGCGTGGTCTCCTCGCACAAAAACCTAATCACGATGGTCGAGATGGTGGTGAGCTGGTTCAAAAACCTTAACATTGACTTGACTTTGCTTTCATTTGGGAGTGGGGCCCACAAATATTTAAAAGAAAAATTCAAACAGGGTTAAGTCACCGTTAAAATGCAGGGGAAATTTGCTTCACTTTTGGCACGTTAGGGTAGTGACCAACACCAACCCTGACTCTGGGTTGTTAAAGGCGATAAGGGTGCCAACATTGGAGAGAAAATTGATACTTAACCCTTTAATTATAAAGAGCCGTGTGTTTCGTATCATTTCTTACTAAACTAAATATTAGGGTGTCATAGGTATATTATACACCCTAATCACCGTATCAAACGAGGCATTAGATTGTGAAGATTTTTATCACTTTGTTAATTTTTAACCGAAGAAAATAATTATCGATAATAGTAAATAATCCTTGATGAAATCTATTATCGACATATTATAGATTAAAAAATGACTGTCGTAATTTTTTATGTCGGTAAACGAATTTATTGAGGAAAGAATCCCTCGATAAATTCAAATTTTATTTACCAAGGGAGTTTCCTATCTGTAATAGAAAATCATTCATTTATATTTAAATATAATCCACAACAAATTTACAACTAAATTTATCGAGGGAAATACTCCTTCTGTAAAAAATCACTCGGTAATTAAATTCCTCGCTAATTTTGGAATGTAATAGTCCTCGGTAATCTTTCGCTAATCACTCAGTAATTATTGAGAGACAGATATCCCTTGGATAAACTTTTTGGTAAAAAATTTATTTTTTGTAGTTACTTAAGATATCAAGATATTTGATTAAATAAAATCATCACTCATTACAGTGAAGAATTAACCATGTATGCATAATATTATTAACATAAATTAAGATGTAATAATTTTTCAAGTTCTCGTTCACTATTTTACCAGTCATAAAAAATTTATCTCATTGTGAAACTAACTCAACGCAACAAATTCACCAATATCAACTCCCCCTAAAAAAATACACCAATATCATTAGTTAGTCCAGATAAGCTAATTTTAGATAGATATTGCAACGTTTCACAATATCAATTTAGAATGTGATCATAGAGACGGATTCAAAAGTTGATAAAGAGGTGAGCTGAAAAATACACTTCAGCCGATAGTGTTGTTGGTGCCACAATAGTGATTGAAGAAGTTGGAAGGAGAAGCGAAGGATAATGATATTGAAGTATTCAGTCTGATTTCTTCGCTCACGATGGACAACATTTGACAATGTTTTGATTTTTTAATCACTTTAAGTTGAGCTAGGTTTGAATTGGGAGTACAATACAAGAATATAATAAAAAAAAGGCATATATAATTAAAATAATCATTTTATTTAAACAAAAGTTAATAATAACCATAGTAATATAACTACTTTACTGAAATGCCCTTTTATTATTTATTATTGTATTTTTATCAATACTTATACCCAGACAAACTTGCAGTCGCCGCCGGAGAATGCCATCGCCTCGTCGCCGTCGATCATTATGATAATCTTAAATACAATCTTGAACTCAATAATTTTCGGCTAGGCGCGGGCGATAAGCTGGAGTTTGGGTGATGGAGAAGGAAAGGGGAATACAAGAGATGGTGGTGGCCGACAAGTAGGTCGGGAGGGAGAGGTAGCGGCGGGATGGGATAAGTTGCAGGTTAAAGAAATGGGGAAGGGGGGCGGGCGGCGGCCTGAGGTGTAGTATCGTAGTGGGGGGTGGGGGTCGACTTAGTTTTTATTACGTTTTTCTTTTCTTTTTGTAATTTTACTTTTCTATTAATTTATGTTTATAATTTTATGAAGGATAAAATAGTTAGTTGATACAAAAAATTATTAGAAAATTAATATATTTCGATTCTTATGGCTATTATTAACTTTTTGTTATGCACATTGGTTATTTAGAATTATTATCACTAAAAAAAATTGGGGCTTGCATTAAAATTAGGGTTAATGGCGCGTAAATTACTCAACTATTTCCAAATTCTGGTCTAGCAACCAAATTTCAAAGTCTGTAATGAATAATAGCGAACTTTTAATTTCTCTGATTTAGATACTCGGCAAGGGTAAATTTGTCAACACGCGTACGTGGCTTAATTTATGCGAGGTGGCGTCGATTTGGCGTCTATGTGGCAATGACTTAGAACGACGTCGTTTTGTGGTCTGATGTGGGCAACGAAATGGCGGCAAACACTTAATAGGTTAATTAATCAATTGTCTTTAATCCACTAAATTTCACTTTTCTTCTGACTTTTCATCTCCAAACTCTATCTCTTCTCCTCCCATCTTTTCGACTTTCTGCAAAATTGTTTGAAATAATGTGTTGGGTTTACGCGGGGTTCCTGTAATTTTGGAGTTTCACTTCGCTTTTGTTTGAGATTGCTATAATCGAAGTACTGGATTGTGTGGTCCTTTGGAAGTGGTCCCAGAGTTTTAAAAATGGCGAAAAGGTAAAGAATCTTTCCTTTGTTTAATAGTTTTGAGCATATGATTGTCACCAAGACTGGATACAATAATTGCTCGAAAGTTGTGTGTTGTCGCGTTCGTCTTTAATGTGGTAGCTATGGTTTACTGTATACTTGCTATTTGACTTCAACGTCAGTTGCTGTTTTTAATTTTTTAATTTTGGGTTCTTCGGTGTGTATATTTTCATGCAGTGGTGAATTCGGTTTGCATATATGCCATGGTGGTAGATTCATTAACAAAGAATCAAAGCAACACTATTTGGGAGGGACCTTTAACACTAAATGTGGATTAGACCCTGATAGGTTTGGTTACTTTGACCTAGTTGAATATGTGAAAGAACTAGGTGTTGTATCTTGGGAAAATCTGTACTACCGATTGCCCACCACCCAAACTCATAAAGTAATAAAAGATGATAGTGGTGTAATGGATATGTTGAGTGCCATGGGTAGACATATGATTGTTACAGTGTGTGTTGAGGGTGGGAGCAAAAAGCAAGTCATGGAGTCTAAAAAAATGCATGGTGAGGGTACTGATACAGATGGTGAGGGTGGGAGCAAAAAGCAAGTCATGGAGTCTGAAAAAATGCACGGTAAGGGTAGTGATACAGATGGTGAGGGTCTTAGCGAGGGCATTGAGGGGGATGGTGAGGGCAGTGATGAGGGTGAGGGCAATGATGACTGGGGTCCCTTAGAAAATGCTACCTTTTCTGAGATAGATGATGTCATAAATCAAGATAGTTGGAATGAGAGCAGTGGGGAAGAATACATCCCTAGCGACACTGACTTGTCAGATGTGAGTCTGAATGATTTAGAGTACATATCAGATGAAGAAAATATTGAAAATAGGAGAAAACTAAAGATTGTAGATAATGTCTTCAATCTTATGAATAATAATGATGGGTTTGAGGCTGATGTTGAGCATGCTTATGCATCTGATTATGAAAATGAAAACCAAGAATATGTGTCTGAAGATAGTGATTCTGACTTTCAATCAAGAATGAGGAAAAGAAGGGTTGTGTATGACCCGAAGTGTGATCATAGTAAGATGCAAATTGTACTTGGCATGTAATTTCATTTCCAAAACGAAGACATTATATGTCTTCCATCATAATTACACAGCTTAAAATATGGGAGGCCTACAAATAATACACAGAACAAAGATTATATTTTTCAGTCTTGGCCTTATCTAAACCATTACAACCTTAGTCTATTACAAAACAAACCAACTTCTTCACTTCATGAGCCAGAGAATAGAAAACAAGACAGCCACAACGCAGAATAGCCATTTTGTGGTACGAAGCTTCACAGCTTGAGCTCGGACAATGTGATCTAGCTCGTCATTCTTCGCCTTCAGTAAATCAACCTGAAATGCGGCAGAATCGAATTCAGATAGTCGAGATTCCAACCTTCCACGACTCACATGCCTCGCCATTATAGCTTGGTCCCGCTCCTCATCGGCCCTAACAATTTGTAGCTTCAGTTTTGAAATGCACTCTTTGTAGTGGTCAGACAACTCAGGATCAAGCCATTCCCAAAAGTGACAATCTTCGTTAGTCTACATCAACATAAACAAAATTCAATGCAAACAAAATTCAACACAAAATACGAAATTTAAACTAAAAGGCGTAGAATATAACCCACCCCCCTTCGACTGCAGCAGTGGAAACGACGCATAGGGTTCAATGGCGTGTGTGAAGTCCTCAATGAGGCCAAGCCATGCTTACAAAGCTTTGGGCGCGCCAACCAACTACCTCGAAATTGATTCACCAAGCCAGATGAACTGGAGCTCGACAATGATTCCCCGGTCTCGCTGTCCCACGTTTTCCCCATTGCTACCGATTCTGATCTTTCCGTTCGTATGTTAGAGAAGTGAGAAGCTAGGGTTTTGGATACTATGATTTAAGCTGAGAATTTGGGGTGTTAAATTCAAAAAATTAAAAAGAGCAGAAAACGACGACGTTTTTGAATAAATAAGACGACGTCGTTCGCTTTGGTCTCCGGCGTTTCCACGTAGATATTCAGGTGGTCCATGTCATCATAAATCACGCCGGAAATTGAACGGAGTATCTAAATCAGAGAAATTAAAAGTTCGCTATTATTCATTACACACTTTGAACTTTGGTTGCTAGACCAGAATTTGGAAATAGTTGAGTAATTTACGCGCCATTAACCCTTAAAATTAATAATACAATAAATTACTTATGCAAAATCATGTGACAAAATAATTCTCATAAAATGAAAATACGTTGTTATAATATTAAATAATTTTGAAACATATTTTGCAGTATATAAATGCTTAGGGTGTGTTTGCTTTTTATCCCTGTAAATGGAGGGATAACAAAAATTTATGCCTTTAAATGTTTGTTTTCTTATCCCACATTTTACACAAACACCATTTTTCCTTCCTTATTTTCACTTCAAAGAGGGATAATATTATCACACTAAAATGGAGGGATAATATTATCCCTCCTTGAAGTTAAAATAAGGAAAGAAAAATGATGTTTGTGTAAAATGTAGGATAAGAAAGCAAACATTTAAAGGCATAAATTTTTGTTATCCCTCCATTTAGAGGGATAAAAAGCAAACACACCGTAGCATGCAACATCAAATATAAAACATTTATGATACTCAGGTTGATGCCAAAGGAGGACTATATATTTTCCTTGTATTTACTTTTTTTAAGTCGTACACTAAACTCGATATGTTAGTAACGCGCAATGAGTTCGAATCTGTTTATTTTGAATATAATAATGCCCAATACCATTGTGTATGTGGATATAATAAGGGCAAATGGTTTTTAATACCCACTTTTATAATACATCTATCAAATCTACCCACCTATATAAAACATCTATGAAAAATACCCACTTCATAGTGAAATACCATTCCTACCCTTATACTTAAATCTCTCTTTATTTAAAATTGGGCTTAAATGGTATATCGGTTGGAAACTTTCCTCGTGCCCGATAGATTACTCTGTAATCTGGGTCTGGACTGTGAGACAATGCCACGTACTTTTAAGCAAATACCAGTTTAATTGATCCTTGTTCAAATTTATCCCGCGCTTCTCAAAATGGTATCAGAGCGGATTTTTATAGAGGAATTATATAATTTTTAATTTATTTTATAATTAACCTATGTGGGAGGAGACTCCACTTAAAATTATGGATCCGGACGAATGTCCGAGATGTGTACGATACAGGAATTCTCTCCAACATCTGGAGGAAGAAACCAGTCGCCTAATAGGCGATCTCAACTGGAACAATCGAGCCCTCGTTACCAACTTACGACGAGGAGGAGATATCGAGCTTATTCGCGAGATTATCGCGAGTATTCAATTCTATCATGAGAATCTCATGAGATTCACCGCAACCAGAACGGCGATAGAACGAAACAGAGACGAGGCCCATCAGTCACACGACTGATGGAACCAAAAAACAAGGCGGGAGTAGCTTACCCAAGCTACCATAAAATCGAGCCAGACTCTTCCGACAATGTCAACTTGCGGGAGATTCAAAAAACGGTGGAGTATTACGGCAACAAGCTGTATGAGCTACCGATGGAGATGAGCAAAATATCACTTAAACAAGAGGAAATACTAACCCTCTTGCGTGATATCCAGAAAAGAGTGGAGGAGATCGAAAGGAGAAAACCATGTTCCAGAAAAATTCGGAATCAATGGTCGAAGGACCTAACGTATCTACCGCTATTTGATGCAGCACCCAAGGAGTTGCAGCCGAAGGACATAATCCGAATCATGAAAGGCAAATATCATGAATAGCCTTGACCGAATCGGATTAGAAGATCTACAGGAGTTAGCAGAATCCTTTGCTAACCTCAATATGGTTAATCTAAAGATGAACCAAGGAGATGAGGTGCCCAAAACCGAGCCTCAAGAGGAGAACCGTCAAAGAAGGGACCAGCTCAAGAAGATACAAGCCAGTTCCAACGGACCAAACGACGGAGGCCTCGGATGCAGGATACTCCTGTAGGAAAGGTCACCTTAGAACCCATCCATCCATATGGATTGATTCTCAACCTCGACGAAGCCAGTTTCAAAGAATGGGAGGGTCTCATCGACGAATGGGCTTCATCATTAAAAGTCGTAATTGCCACAATAGATTACGACAAAAAAGAATTTGCCAGAATCTTCGAAGCAAGCTTGGCAGGCATGGCAAAACAATACTGGGATAAAATTGAAGTCTCAGCAAGGGAAGAGATGTTTAGTAGCACGTCAATTTATGAAATCATTGAGGTGACTACTAAACAAATTAAAATCCATTTCTTGGGAATGGGCTTTTTCGAAGGATCCGCAGAAGAGAAACGCAAGAAATATCAACATGCACTTTACAATCTAAGATTGATGGTGCTAGAGCCAAAAGCTCTCGATGAATTTCTGCGCCTGTACACCCTATATGTCCATATGGGGGTGGTTGAAGATCAGAAGGCCATGGACCTCTTTTTCCCAAAATTTCCAAGTCCATGGAGGGAGATGCTCATCAATGAGTATGTATCACCAGGAGGATATCCACTTGATAGCGCTTCAAGAATGATGTCTTATGTCCACAAGAAGCTGTCCGAATGGTGCCAGAAGGCAGCGGACCAAAGGAATCTCAAGAAATTGAGGAGACTCAATAAGAAATCCCCATTGATGTGCGACAACATTGATCTTCCAACAGAGATTGGTGCTGAATTGCTATATCAAAGGAGGAGCCGAAAGAAACATAGGTACCAACCCTATGAAAGAAAGTCTAGAAGAAGTTCTTGGAAGCCAAGAACTATGTGGACCAGACAGAAGGCACGCTCCTACAAATCAGGCCAACGGAGCGGACCATCAAGAAACCGATTCTCAAACCAAAAGAGAATCCCGGCGAGAAAAACTTTCAGGCGGACTCAGGCCAAAGCAAATGAAAGTTTCAAGGATTGCAACTGCTGGTCGTGCGGTGCAAAGGGGCATATTTCTACCAATTGCCCCGACAACAAGAAAAAAGGGATAAAAAGATTCGAATCCACACAGGATATCGAAGATGCTATCTTTTACCATAATCTGATACCCGTGTATCAGTTTGAAGATATATCCTCTGACGAGAGTATATACGAGCAGGAAGAAGTCTTTAGTTCTGAAGATTCGGAGATGACAGATGGATCAACCGGAGATGAGTCAGACTAAAGAAGAACACGAGGTCCACCACATCCAGAAGGAGGATCAGAATGGATTCACTAGCCATTTTTTGATTCCACAGGAAGAAGTGGTAAAGAAGCTCATGAAAAAACTCAAGAGGGAAACCGAAGAGGTACAAACATACCAAGGATTTTCCAATGGGAGATTGAATCGAGTTTTACATAGCTTGATTCCAACCAAAAGGAAGCATCATGTCTATTTTGGCGTTACAAGCCAAGAAATGGCGCTTCCAATTGAGATTACAAGTAATCAGGTGGAAATCCAGCTAGTCCCTGCCGAAGATATTAAGCAGGATCTCAAGAAAATGAAGCCAGAAGTCGCAAGTACGATGAAATGGATTCATATTGGAGCAATTCAGTTGGTAATCAAATCTTCCCTCTTCCCAGGGATAGACCAACCAATTGACGTCGCACTTTGCGACAAAAGGATCAATGATGCCAGAGAATCAGTTCTTGGAGCTTTTTCGGGCAATCTCTATGCCAAGAAGATTATAACCGAGTTCTACCCACAAATCGCTTATAATCTACAGGATTCATCCTTCAGTCGAGCCCTAACTCTCTATCAGGACTACAAGAAGAAGGAACTTATGACGGGAGAAAATAGGCCATACTCACTGACTTATCAAGTCTCGTATGCCTTATCAAATTCCCATCACACGGAGTTATTTCTGGGAAAAGAATTTATTGAAATTCCAGAAATATTCAAGGAGGTAGCCAAGGCAGTCAATCCAAATCGAGTGGAGATTCCTCAGATCGGAGAAATCGACATCGACATTGGGGACAAGCAGGTGCTTAGCCATACCCAGAGTCTCAGACTGGGAGCACCAAGGCTATCATTCCAAGGGAATAGGCTAACTTCAGGACCTATAACAAGAAGTTTCTCTCATTCGTATGAGAGAAGGGCGATCCAGGAAACACCAGTTCCGGACATGAGAATTAAGCTCAAATGTCCCGAAGGATGGAGACAAGTTTTCTCAAGATTTGATACAACAAACAGGGAGAACAAGTTTCCTTGTAGTTCGTTGTATTATTTGGCAAATCCAGGAGACAACCGATACATCGGAACTCTGGAGGTTGGAGGTTTTGAAATTCAGACCGAAGGCCAAGCCGGACAAGAAGCGGACGTCTTGATCTTAGGACGAGATTTCCTTGACAAATATAAACCATGGTCATGGAAATCAGGAGGAATGGAGATTACAATTGGACGCCAAAGAGTGATGATCCAATGACAAGTCCATTCTCGATATACATCTCTGTAGGGATGTTATACGAAAAATACAAAGCAGAATATTTTGCTGCTTATGTGGATTCAGGAGCAGGGATCTGTACAGCAAAACGAGGAGTCTTTCCAGCAGAAGTTGAAGAAGAACTGCCTCGAATTGCAGGAAGAGATTTCTCCAAAAAGATATTGCTTCTATCAAAGGGAGTAAAACAAACGGAATATTGATCGGCGGAGCAGGTCAGACACCTTGGTACAAGGTCAAGACTCCACCAATTTATTTCCATGATACCGGAGCAGATATATTATTCGGAAATAATTTTCTGCAAAATTTCAAGAGGTACATACAAGACAATGAAGCCAGGAGGCTAGTGTTCACAGCCAATTGTGATCACAAGATCATTGTGCAAAAGCTCAATGGAGCTTTTCATCGCTCAATGCCAATCAAATTCCGCAGCAAGCGTGGTGATGATGGCAGACTTCGGAGACCCCAAATGAAGGGTCAAAGGAGATTCGGAGAAGTTCTGCTCAAATGCAGAACTGAGGAATTCCCAGATCTCACCGAGGAAGAAACTCAAATCCTCAAAGTATCCCTGATATCACACAGAGATATCAAGGAGGAAGAACAGGTGTCCATAGCCGACGTCAAAAGGAGAATCCAGAAGTGTTATCACGAGGATCCTTTGGCATGGTGGGACAAGAACCAGCTCAGAGCAACCTTGAAAGTTAAAACTGGAAAGGAGCATGAGTTCGTAAGGTTCAGACCTATCCTGATGAACCCTCGAGATCAACAGGATATGATGAATATAATCAAGGAACACCTTGATTTAAAACTGATCGAAGAAGGAAGATCACCCTACAGCAGTCCGGGATTTCTGGTGAGAAATCATGGGGAGATCAAGCGAGGAAAACCAAGACTGGTCATTAATTACAAAGGGATTAATGACATTCTTGAGTTTGACGGATATTTCATCCCAAGCAGAGAACACCTTATTAACTGCATCAGAAGTGCAAGGGTATTCTCAAAGTTCGATTGCAAGTCAGGTTTTACCAGATTCGCATGGAGAAAGGGAGTAAGAAGTTTACAGCCTTCTCAACTCCACAAGGACATTATGTCTGGAATGTCATGCCAATGGGTTAGCCAACGCGCCTCAGATATTCCAAAGGAAGATGGATAATCTCTTCAAAGATTATTTTTCGTTTATGTTTGTTTATATTGATGACATTCATATTGCATCAAAAAACATTCATGAACATGTCAGACATCTGGAGATTTTTGCGGATGTTTGTCAACAAGAAGAACTAGTGCTGTCTGAAAAGAAGGCAGTCATAGCCACCCAGAAGATGGAGTTTATGGGGATTGAGATCGATGAATCTGGGATAATTCTACAAGATCATATTGTGGAAAAAGTCCAGGGATTTCCGGAAAATCTCAAGGAGAAAAAACAGCTCCAAAGCTTTCTCGGAGTTGTCAATTTTGCAGGGATGTTTATCAAAAACCTTGCAGAATACAGAAAGGTTTTTAGTCCACTACTGAAGAAAGATGTTCCATTCATATGGAAAGAGGAGCATCGAGAGGGTATGAAGAAGTTGAAAGAGATTTGCAAAAATCTCCCGAAGCTTTCAATACCACAAGACGAGGATGACTTAGTCCTCTACACTGACGCAAGTGATTTCTGGTGGGCAGCTGTACTTGCCAAGATCACCCCTTTTGAAGAAGAACCTTGCAGATATTGTAGTGGCCTTTTCTCCGACAACGAAGCTGTGCGATGGCACATCAACGAGAAGGAATTCTTTACAGTGCGAAAGGCGTTTAAAAAATGGCCGCTTTTCTTACTTGCTAAAAAATTCGTTTTGAAAGTAGATAACACTAACGTTAAAGCTTTCTTAACAAAAAAGATTGAATCTAAACCTGAAAAGGCTAGATTGCTTAGATGGCAAGCAGAATGCCAATATTATGATTATGATATTGTCATCTTGAAATCTGATCAAAATGTTCTTGCAGATTTCCTTACAAGGGATGGAGCTCCATGAGGTGGAGGCCATCGAGGCAAAACAAGCGCAGCTCTTTGAAAGTTTAGAGTTGCTACAACAAGAATGGCAAAAGTGTGTTCTACACACCAAACAAGCGGGGAAGATACAAGCGGCTGATGAAGCTCAAGTATCTAACCAAATCGATGCATGCTTCATGAAGATGTTCAATCTTCAAGAAGTAATCAACAAGCCGCTCTTGCGCGTTATCCGAGATAATCGGATTAAAGCAATGCTTTCCGTACAGGGCGGATTACCTGTAGCAGGGGATTCAAGTACCCCTAGCCCAAGTCCTGAGGTGATGGTTTCACAGCCGGACCCTCGAGGAAAAGATGTTGTTAAGGGGTCACACCCTGAATCAACATGTCAACCCTCCACCTCTGGGGTAAAAGAGGAAGAGATCAATCTTAGGCCAATGACCGGCCAAATTAAGGTTGATACTGATTTTATTGAAATTTCTCCTTCTTGGCAGATGTATCAGGACAGGTGGGAGAAACTTCTCACAAGAAAAGGCATTAATCCGGGAAATTGTCGGGTTGATGTTGCAGGAAAATATCCTCGGATTTGGACGACTCCAGGAGCCAATCCAAACGACGTCAAGGAATGGTATGAGTTTGGGGCGTTGGCCTCAGTTTATACCACCTCTCCAGCCTTCACTGAGATCAAGGGTCTACCCAAATGGATCCAAAAAACGGTGTTTGATACATGGGATAACAACGAGTCCCTTAAAAGGGGAGATGTTCTGGAATTGTACTTTTTCAGTGCAGCGCCAGAGCCAGTTGGAAAAGGAATCCGTGAAGCTTTCCACTTCATTAAGCTTCGGAGACCTGATACGGGAGCCCTGAACCGAATTAAAGTTCCCGATTTCCAGGCCGCAATCGTCTCAACATTTAAGGAGGATCAAATCTCCACCAGACGAGCATGGGGTCTTTGGGTCTGTCTTACAGAGATGGACAAAATGAAATCCAGATTTAAGTTCTACCAAAGTTCAGATCTGGGAACGTTCCTGGTTAACACAATGACAGGAACAACGACCCCTTTTGCCGAAAAAGCTTTTGAGAACAAACGGCAAATGTTGTGGGAAAACAAGATAGCGGGGAGCAAGGAGACTCGTCGCAAATTTTGTAATATGGCTCATCTGGGCCATTGGATCGAGAAAGTCTGCGATCAATGCTCATCGCAGAAGGAGCCGGAATTCGGCAAAGGATTCTTCCCAAAACCTGACAGAAGAAGGTTCCGGTCTGATGAACATGATGAGCATCAGACTCCAAAGGGAAGAACACCTCGGGCACCAAAAAAGTAAGGTGGCCGACAAAGCAAAGTGAATCATGTGATTCACAGCAAGGATCGCACCCACAAAAGAAACGACAAAAGTGGGTGGAATGACAAAAGGACCACTCACCAAACGCTCTAGGACAAATGTGAGTGGAAGGGAAAAGCAGTCGGCCCCTACCAGCATTATCACAAAACGATAAAGCAAGGGTCCAGCACAATGTGATGACACTAACAAATGTCGGCAATCAAGGCCGACAAAAGAAGGTGGATGTCATAATTCAAGAAAGCTAGCCACGAAGATGGAATCCGAAGCCAACAACCGAGCAAGTATAGAGGGGATCAAACCTCTATATAAACACCAAGTTCTAGGGAGAAGAGGGCATCCGAAAATCACAACACATTTTCACACACCACTTTCTCTCTCTAGAAAAATTATCTTTGTATTTTAATTCTAGTTTTCAAAGTTTTTCGTTTTAGTTTTAGTTTCCTTTTTATTTTATGTACACAAGTATTAGCTACTACGAGTAGCTAAACAAGTTAGTCTCCTCCCTTGGGGAGTATTTTATGAAATAAATTAATTATTATATAATTCCTCTATAAACGCTTAGTTTTTGTCCAACTATTCCGGTTGAGTAAAAATATTTTCTTTATTTTTTCCAACAAAGTATTGAGTCGGCACTTAGTGAAGGAGAAGGGTTGCAACCATCTCTTGCGAGTGTGTGGTTGGTGCGTGCCGGGTGGGCAGACGAGCCGTAAAACGCAACAAGACTGACTCCTGAAGAAGACCAGTCGACAAAGGTATAATGTTGGTTTAAATTTAAGATTTATTTCGAAGTGTTACGGAAGCATGTTGGGCCTGATAATGTCTTTTAGACTATTTCTAATTTGAATATGGATTGGTATGATAATGAATATGTAGAGGATTTGTTGAAGGGTAGTTTTGGCATTAATTATGAGTTGGAGATGGTTGATATGTGTTTTGTGAAAGTGGGTATTTTTGATAGATAAGTTATGAAGGTGAGTATTTTAAATTTTGACCCATATAATAATATAGAATCAATATGTAAGTTAAATCACATAAATGATGATAGATTAGGTAGCTAACATAACACTTCGTGACCACATGATGAAATAGTGAGTTGCTTAATTTACGGAAGTTATTGTTAGAAATTTGAATATGATTTGGAAATCCTTAGTTAAAATGATGATTTAACAAGTGTTATTAATTAGAAGAGTTAGGTTAGACAATTGAAGATGAAAGAAGCATATGATTAGAGATAAGTTGAAAGGAAACAAGTGAAACAAATGGTCAATCGTCAATGCTAAGCACAGTTGAGGTGCAAGAAAAATTCAACAGTAACGCATAAACACCCATAAGAAGGGAGCCGCAAAGAATGATGGAAGCTCAAGACACCATAAACATCCAATGAAAAAATTGATCCTTCATCATATCTATATTCGAAGACATCAACTACGCTCTTTTATTTAATGATGTATATATCTACTAAAATCATATGGTATAAAATAAAACACCATCTGCAGATAACATTCCAGATTTATCAAGCCCTAGCCTAACACCTACACAAGCGTTAGGAACGACTTTCCTTAAAACTAGGCATTTTTGTGTCATTTCTAGTTTTTATACAGTACTTCTGAGCTATCATGTTGTCAAACTTCAAAATTTCATTAAATTGAACTAGAAATACTATTAGAGTTTTTTGTTTTCAAAACTAAAAAAGGTTAAAAAATAATAATGATACGCTTAAGGCATTGCAGCATAGGCCAAAATCGGAATGTGTGGGTGTGGCTAGTGTCGATTTCTTTAAACATCTGTTGACAATATAAACTAGACAAATTTTGTAGCTTGTTTACCACACCCAAACGAATTTCCATAATCCTTATCCTTGAATGTTCAACAATGCGAGCTGGCATGCATCACTCTGACAAGCAATTTAATTTGACTCTGCCCATGAAGCTAGATTTTTCAATTGCCTATATATTCACGCCTCACAAGCTAATTACTATTAAATAGAAAAATCTGTCAGAAATTGTCCTACGTTGAAGTAATGCTAAACAACCACATTGTAGGCACCCGTAAATTAATTAAAATACATTTTTTTCTATTTATTTAACTAAAAATAAGTTATTTTATTGTATTATCTACATTGTAGTTATTTTTACGTCTTTTCTATTTTTATTAAAAATAAAATAAAATGCAAAAAAATAATAAAAAATAGGTACAATATAGACAATTATAGTAAATAATTAAATCCTATTTTTATTTAAAAAATAAATTACATTAATTAAAATTTTATCTATTAAACTAATCTGTGGGTGGCCACAATGTGACCGCATAGATTTATTTCTTACGTTGAGATATGTCTAACTGTGTACTTAAACTTACATTTAATGTCATATTTGTAAATATATGGACAACGTACGTATTTATAGTTATACTAGTGTACTTAGTTATTGGATTTGAAACTTGACTTGTTTAGACGTGAGCGCTTGATTATGTTTGGACTTGGATCCCAATCCTCATTGTAACGTTTGGAGTAGAAGTAATGAGTGATCGTCTGTACATAGACACAGACAAATAGTGACTCCTCTTAAGGTTTCCATGTAGTAGGAGTATGAATGAAGCGAAACATACTAAAAATAGGAGAATTTCGAAAGTATGAAAAAATGAGATTACATATTGAAGGAAAGTTTAGAAGATTTAATACTCCTTGCTAGTCATGTCAATAATGTACATTTTCGGTGTTCGGTTTGAGTGATAAGACATGACTGATAAAATAATCCACCTTAATCAAGTGTCTGATTTGTATGATTGGGCCCGTGATTGATAATCCGTCTCGCATCTAATCATTCAATTGAATGATTATTTATCACCTCAAAGTTGGATGAATTATTTAATCACTTCTCAGATCCTATCAATCTTATCTATCTCATCCACCAAAGTAAATGCCCCAAAGTTCATCTGATGATAACTCTAATATTTTTATAGAGGGGCAAAATTTCAATATTAAGCATTTTACACTTAAACTTAAATTCGAGTTCATAGTCACAACATTTTAAAATTTATTTATTTATTTACTTTAAAAAATATTCATATTGATCTACTGGACAGTGCCACCACGGCCAATCTAGAAGTTGGGTCCTTATACCAACATTATAATACCGCCATACTTTTATTTATAATTGTTACTGGACGCTACCTAGGTTCAAACACAAATTGTTAACGGTAAAATCTTTAGCATATTTTATTTTAATTTTTTTCAAACTCGTGATCAATCTCATTCTCCACTAATGGACAGGCTTTTAACCAAAGTAACAACACAACGAATTGCAGATTAATTTGTCCGGCATTTTTCCTCTAATCATTAATTTGGAGGTACAAATTACAATGAAGTGGAAATAATAAATCATTATTTATCCTTTTTTTTATATATAAAAACAAAAGTGAACAATGTGGCAATGGAGTAGTAGAGAGGTACAATTGTGTACAGTTGGTTGTCCGGTCGAACCGTAGGCCGTAACAGCGGCGAATCACAACCGTTCAACCGTTGATAGCGATGTGCCAGTGGGCCCCATTCGTACAGAATGGTGGGGATGAGCAACATGTGATCATTAAACGAATCATGGGACCAATGGGCATCTAATATGGGTTGAGTTAAACTTTTTTTTTTTCGTTTGCCTTGGTGGGATGTCGTTGTAATTTACTTGGACAATATGCAGCATATGTCGATGTCTTTTGTGTTATTGCATAATGAATTTATAAAGGAAAATTTGAATCAAATCTACAAAATAATTTCATATAAGGAGTCCTATTATTTTGTGAAACAATATATTTGCATGATCATTTTAAAGAAAGAAACACAATATTTGACCACTAATTAAAAAAAAATACAAAATCTGATCATATTTTACGTTTTAAAACTGTTTTGCCCTTAATTAAGACGAACCGAATTCGAATTTGCGTGCGGGTTAGATACACATGGCACTATTAGTGTCAAAAGTATCAACAGAAAAAATATGCAAGTAAATTGGTACACTTGGAACTATTAGTGCCAATAGTGTCATGCACGAATGGTACTAGTGATCATATTAGTGCCAATAGTGTCATATACTTGTGCTGATACACTGTTTTTGTCTTATATAGATGAGTACAGTTATGTGACCATTTTGAACACTTCCCCGTAAGGTTTAGATTATCATTTAGGGTTTAGATTTTTCATTTAGGGTTTAGATCATCCATTTAGGGTTTAAATTCTCCATATAGGGTGCTGTACGAATGGTACTTATGGTCATATTAGTGGCATTGGTGTCATATACTCTCTCTTATGTAATGTTGTACGAATGGTACTTATGACCATATTAGTACCACATACTCTATCTTATGGTCACTAATACTATTCGTGCATGGCACTATTGGCACTAATAGTGCTAAAAGTACCAATTTACTTAGATTTTTTTTTTTCGTTTGGTACTTTTGATACTAATATTGTCATATGTGCCTAACCCGCGCAAACCCGAATCCGATCTACCCTAATTAAGGGCAAAACAGTCTTAAAGCGTAAAAAATGGCCAGATTTTGTGTTTTTTCAATTAGTGGCCAAAAGTTATGTTTCCTTCTGCAAAATGGCTATTTCAAAAACGCTGTCTTATTTAGTAGACAAAAGTTCAAAATATTTTATAATTCTTGTAAAGTATTCAAATTATTAAGTTTCAACCTATGAGGTGAAATCAACACAAATAAACCACCAAGATAAACAATTACAATAATCACTAGATAATCTGAAACATTTTTAATGTATAATGTCATATTAAGTATGATGAGGATGGTGTTTGGATCTTCTCACTAATGGAGAAACTAAGCCAAAATACCTAAGATTTGTGGGGCCTCCGAACATATTTCTAACTATGAAGCATAGATCAGGTGATGAGAATGTCTCGGCAGAGCTGATCCGTTCATTCAAAAGGCTTGTAGACCAACAATGAGAAGAACTCTGCAGTGAAAAGATTATTTGTTAGCAAAGCTGAAGAAAGAGGATACCTGAAGGCATCAGATCTGAAAAAGAAGACAAAAGACCTTCATAGTTGGGGGAAAATGCACCTAGGAGTGGTCCTATAACTGTTTCGCAAGTGATCCCACAATTTCCCTGCGAATTGGGAGACGAAGGAATATTTGTTGGTCGACCCACGTGAAAGAAGAAGGGGATGTAAAGACTAAGATGCCCCTTGGCTGCAAAAAGAATAGGGCTGAAAGGACAAAATTACCTTCCCGTACCTAGCTATAAAATTACTAAAATACCTTCATTTGTAATAGTCTATAAATAGGTGGGTGATCTTTATTGTAACACACATTCAACCATTTACCAGTAAACTTTCCACCATTTTCATATAAATTTGTCATTCTCAAGCTTTCTTCAATATATTTGAATTTTATGCCGTTGTACATTTAAAATCTCTTCCCCATTGCAAAAAACTATAAAACTTTCTACTTCTCATATCATCAAAAAACACGATCTCAAGAGTCACTGTAAAGTTCGTCGAGGATTCGTGTTTCCCAATTCCGGTCAGTACTTGCTAAGGAAAGACCGACATCCCATCTAGCAGGTTAGATATATTATTTTTACATAATTTTCTGTGTTGGTCAGAAAAGATTATTAAATGATGTTTTATTAAAGAAAAGAAAGAAGAAAAACCTAAATTATCCTTGATACCACAGGAACATTGTCTAGAAGTCGAACCTCATTAAAACATCTTTCGTGAAAATTTAGTTGAGAAAAATAGAGAGAGTAAAAAGAATGGGTAATTGCTCATAAATACATAAACTTTCACAAATTTATGGAATTGCACACCATCTTTCATTTCAGCCCCACAATACATAACCTTTGATATTTTTCTGATTTTTCTCATGGCACCTGAAACCCCCAATTTGAGAGATGACGTGGACGCCAGATTATCTACGTGGAGTCACCGACCGATTTCTTAAAACGACGTCGTCCTAATTTAATAGGAAACGACATCGTTTCCTATTAATCCCAAATTAAATCTATTTTTCCCCTCTTCCCTTTTGAAGCTCCAGCCCCAATCTTAAAGAGGAAATCAAGCAGAACCAGAGAAGATGTGTACCACTCTCTCATAGCTCCGTTTTCCTTGCTTCCTTCACCCTACTCTCTCATGGTTCCCTTCTAATTTGAAAGCACAAGACGACGAATTTCAGTTTTCTGCTCCCTGGTCGAGCCTCTGCTCCCTTGTACCTTCTACCTTGAAGAAGAAGACTCGCGAATTTACTGGGTTCGATGCTCACTCACAGACGCTCGCAAATTAGGGCTCTGGTGTCTTCGACTCTGGTTCTTGAATGTCTTCTTCTCTGGTTCTTGAACGTGCTCTCACACATACAGACGCGACTTCCTCTTAAGATTAGGCTGGAGCTTCAAAAGGGAAGAGGGGGAAAAAAATTTTAATTTGAGATTAATAGGAAACGGCGTCATTTCCTATTAAAGTAGGACGACGTCGTTTTAATAAATCGACCGGCGAATCCACGTAGATAATCCGGCGTCCACGTCATCTCTCAATTTGGGGGTTTCGGGTGCCATAGAAAAAAATCAGAAAAATATCAAAGGTTATGTATTGTGGGGCTGAAATTAAAGGTGATGTGCAATTCCAGAAATTTGTGAAAGTTTATGTATTTAGGGGCAATTACCCCTAAAAAGAATATACGTCTACTCCATCCGTCTCAGTACAAATGTCTCATTACTTTGGACACGAAGATTAAAGAATGTGTAATTAGTAGATAAAATGAATTGGTGGAGATAAATAAAAAATTGAGATTGAAAAAGTTGGTATAGAGAGAGAGTAAGTGGTGGGTCCATCAATTAATTAGTCTTTTAATTATTTGCCAAAAAAATAAATGAGACATTTATAATAAAACATCTCATTATGGAAATTGAGACATTAGTAATAAGACATAGAGAGTATTACATAAACAGAAAAAGAAAATCAGCCAACAAAGCAAAGGCCTATAGAACAATCCAATAGCAAAGTAGATCCATCGCCCGAAACAATACTCCATGAAGCACCAAAGCCAACAAGAATCAACGTCTAGAAAAAATCCAAAACTAATTCATAATTAAATTATACTAGTAGATTTGATGAAGAGTTTATCTAGTAGCGTGGAATAGTTAAACAGACCAATGAGTTTGAACAAAACGTTGAGGTTATTATAGTCGATTCTAGGGGCGAATCGGAACTAAGACAATATAGTCCCTAAATTAGATCTTATATTTGGTTTATGTATTTTTATATTAATATTATTATTTTTTATGCATATTGATCCCATATTTTGTGGGCCTTTAAATTTGAGCCAATATTGAGGCCTAAGCCTAACCACTTTAAATTAAGCCAAGATCGAATATTGCAAAAATACTATAGTAATGAGTTGGAACAAAAGGCTGAGGTTAGATTTGGCTTGGTTTCTTCATAATTGGCCTTTTAAAGGTATGAACTTAATTTTAAATTAAGCCAAGATCGAATATTGCAAAAATACTATAGTAATGAGTTGATACAAAAGGCTGAGGTTAGATTTGGCTTGGTTTCTTCATAATTGGCCTTTTAAAGGTATGAACTTAATTTTAAATTAAGCCAAGATCGAATATTGCAAAAATACTATAGTAATGAGTTGGAACAAAAGGCTGAGGTTATATTTGGCTTGGTTTCTTCATAATTGGCCTTTTAAAGTGTCACAGCCCGCAACCATTAATGACAAATTTAGCCGGGATTATGACTTGGGATGAGAATTAATGAGTGGGAACGGATATGGACAATTACTTAACATTAAAGTATATGGAAATGTCACTCATAGATAAAATGCTAGGATCATATATGATCATTTGGATACTTATAAAACATACACATAAAGGAGAACTGATTAAGGTGGGTTACCCAATAACACGTGTCACAACTTCATAACATAGAGTTATTCTAATTAAAGTGTTTTGCAGCGGAAAACGTGTGAGATATACATATGAAGATGTATACTCAAGGTTACATTTCTTGAAATGTCAAAGGAACACCCGCTCAACATCATTCCATTCCATCAGCTGCTTAACCTGCACATTTAGAAATATATGCAGGGCTGAGTATAAAAATACTCAGTGGGCACATATGCCTACTATGAAATATAACATGCTTCGTAAAGATTTAAATTGTCATGCCATCATAAGCAGTACAGCAAGGGGTTTTTCGCTAAAAAGGCCCAAGCTTACTAAATTCAGTTGTAATTCTTAAAGTTCGACTGCAGTCTAAGTTCTCTTGTAATCTATCATATCTGGAACTGTGTGCCGGAGAGGTGGCCACCTCTCACGGTCACTTGACCGGCCAACCCGCTAGATGACTCACGGTCACTGGTGTACACTAGCCCTGGCAGGATAGCTATCAACTGCTCAAGACCCGAATTCGATTGCATCATTGGCAAAGCCAAAGCAGATAGATATCATACTAAAATTTAAACATTTTATGGCAAGACAATACTTGAAATAACTTTAACTCAAAGATTTTGTCATGAAATAACTTGCTTGAACGTAACATTTAAACTCATTTGATATATATATGAAACTGAAATTAACAGTTAGATCATCTCATGCATTCATTCGTATAAGAGGCCTACGACACGCAGGGGATCTCTATATACGTATAGTAAAAGTAATGCCCACCTGATTGCAGTGTTTTGCTACTTAAGACAATGATTCTCTTTCCTTAGCGCGATAGGTTACTCAGACGCTTTTGTTTATTTGAACCTTTGATAACACGAAAACATGTGTTCGAGTGAATAATAGAAAAGATAACAACAAATGCAGTGAATCACTATTCACTCATTTCTCTAACTACCCATATTTCCTTAAACGACTATATCTAACTCATATACAATCGTTCTTCCTTTATCAAAATATTTCATGTACCTTTGAGGATGTAGGAAATTCCATTTTATATTATTCATTTATTTATCTATTATAAATAAAGAATAATTCTATAAACATAAAACGTTTTCCTTTTCCCCATTTAATAATGCCAATCACCAATATATATATATACACATCAATAGCTCATTTATAAATTAAAAGTGATATTTTATCAACAATAAAACTTTAAAATTCTTAATAGGAATTATTTTGAATCATTTCCATCTCAACAAAACTGTATAGATTCAACTTCAACTAATAAACTGCTTTTACTCCGAACTCGTATGGAGTCGAATTTTATATCAATAGAAACCTCTTTGAGTCTAGTTTAATTGAAAAAAAAGTATGTTGAAAAACTCCAAGTAGTTTAAGAGATATAGCGATTTTCCCATCGCCTACCAGATTCGGCAGTTTCTGCCAACTGAAAGTCCAGATTTTTGAAAAAATAGCAAACGTTACCGGAATAACCTCAAATTTTATATGAAGATAGCTAACACATATATCTTCATACAATAAAAATTTGAGAGTTAAATATCAACATATGGTTACTGAAATAATTAACCTAATCATCTGCCTCACGACAGTTTCAACAGATACGGGCAGTAGACTTCTCAAATTTTAAAAGGGTGGTAAACGAAGTTCAAATAACATGAAACTTTGTACAAATATTCACCACACTCCCATCTATACCCCAGAATTTTCCCATAATATAATAGAAACGGGAATGCATCGAAATAAGGGCGTCAACTTACCCTTGTCCAAGTGAGCACTAATGGAAGTTGTTCGTCGGGGGTTTTCCGGTCGTCGTTCCGCGATGGTGTTTAGCCGCGAAGGTCTACGACTTAGTTTTCCTCGTGCGAGGTAGATCAGGCTACACAACGGTGGTTTCTCGATCCTTTTTCGTCGTAAGGATAGTGAGAAACGAAGGCCGTAAGTTGGCCGGTGGCTAAGTCGGGAATTCGACGTTGGCCTCCGAAGGATATTGTGGCCTTTGGTCGGGAAAATATAGAGAAGGTTTCGGCCTTTCGATTGTTGGGTTTGGTAGCCTAAAGATGGAGGAACAAGTACACATTCCCGGTTCACGGCCTAGTGGCTGGTCGGCGAAGAAACGGGCCGGCGAAGGGAGCTCACTTGAGCTTAAGAAATATGCAAAGTTGTGATTTGAAGCTTGTTGGCTTCACTGAATATTGTCAAGAGAATAGCTCTGTACCTTAGAATTTGCTGAATAAAGTTGTTGGTTTTGAGCTGAATCTTTTGGATGTTTATAAGAGGAATTCCGTAGACAACGGAATTTAAAATGGTGGAAATTTTTGTAGGGAGTTGGAGAAGATTACTGTAGAACCTTTGAAAATTTTGGATTGCACACGATGGAAATCTGCAGCTTTTGAAAATTGTGGATTTTGTCGTGATTTTCCCCTGCTGAAATCTTGACTATTTGGATGAGATTGACTGCGGAAAAATGCAGTTTTGAAGATGGTATGTACTCATTTACTGATTGTGTTCTCTTTCAATAGCATGTGTTGTCGTTATAACCATTATTCGTCTAAATTGATTTTGCAAAAGATGGTGGAATTACTGGAATGCTAGATAACATGTGCCTGTTTGCATCATGCTCATTATGCTTATACTTGAAATGTATTCATAATAATAGTATCGATGTATGCTTTTGATTGCTCATACTGTTGGGCTCTTTTGTAGTTAAAGAATTGCAGGAGTTTGGAGCTAGGATTTACGAGGGAAGTACTGCACATATTTATGGGAAAGGGAAAGGAGAGTAAGTTTTATACTCTATTGAGACGCCTTATAATTCAACACTAACATCATCTCGTTTTAACTTAATGACTATGATTGATATGAACATTTGGCAGTAAACTACGTGGTGCACGAGTTGGTGCAGCTGATTTAAGAGGTGGGATATCATTAGTATTAGCCGGTTTAGCTGCTCAAGGAGTTAATCAGGTTAGCAGAATTTCATATATTGACCGAGGTTGAATAGTTGTGGTAATGATATATGTTGGAGGGGTTGGTGTAATAGTGTAGTGATTCGACTATTTATCGTGATCTAATTTCTCATAGTTCGTACTTATTTCTGTAATAATTCTCCAATTCTCGATGATTAAATACTCGTCGTATTTATCTAAATTAAATCCTCAGACTAGGGATTTAATACTTGAAAGTCGGAATTAATTCACGACTTAATATTTACTCATATAGTGTGAAGTAAATAAAATTATTATTCGCATGTGCTCAAGTTATAATTCTATCAACTTGATCTAAGTAACACGATTTTTTTTTAAAATCGGTTATAAGCCTGGAATTTCTAATAATATTGATTGAATCCATCAATAGGTAAAATAAAGTCTCAAACATGTAACTAAACCAATAAATTTAATTATTGGTTTGATTCATGGCTGTATATTAAATCGCAGCTCTGTATCTCTTATACAGACTTTTGCTGAAATAATATTATCTGAATAAAATAGTCACAATAAATAATTAAAAGAATTTTATAACTAATGCACATGTTTAATCTAATATATATTTAAAAGAGCGGGGCATTACATAAAGGTATGAACTTAATTTTATTGCTTTTTCGATAATGAATCGTAGTTTATTTTGATAAGATATTTATCTTCTACTGTAATATATAATATTCGAGTTTGAATATATATATATATATATATATATATATATATATATATATAGGGGCGCGCTCCAGTGAGACCCCCTAATTTTCGTGAAATACCGAGGACAATGAATAAAACATATAATACTAATGAACAAGACGTATATCTAACGAACAAAATGTATATACTGATGAAAAAAAATAAAAAAAGATGGTAATGAATAAGACATATATACTGATGAACAAGGCAGTATATACTGATGAATAACAAAATTTAAAATATTCTGCTCCTTCCAGGATTCGAACCCTGCGAAAAAAATTCTCCCTCTAGAAACAATATCAATCATAGGATTGATAAAATAAACGCACTAGATCGTGCCCTACATCTCACTAAAATTAGGGGGTCTCATTGGAGCGGCCCCCTATATATATATATATATATATATATATATATATATATATATATATATATATATATATATATATATATATATGGGTTTGTGCGTCGGTATAATTCTAATAAAAAAATGACTTTTATGATGTGTTCTCTTTGATTGTAAGTTCATCATAAGAAAATAAAGAAAAAGAAAGAAAAAAATTATCGTATTTTAGTGGTCTTACTTTTTTATCTCGTGTTCTCTTTGGTGAAAAAATATACTTCATTCATCTCAACTTTTAGTATCCATTTGAGAGTGACACAAGTTTTAATAAAATGGTTGAGTGCGTTGTGAGTGAAATAAGAGTATCACATTTTATGAGAGTGTTAAAATAATTGAAGTGGAGTAAGGGTTCCGCCTACTTTTACTAAAAATAAAAATGACTACCAAAAAATATGATAAACTAAAATGAAAATATAAATACTAAAAGTTGGGACCGATGAAGTAATATGAAAATATAGAAAAGATAAAGAGAGAGAATGGAGATAGAGAATGAGAAATATAGAGATATAAGTTAAAGTGTTGTGACTTGTGAGTGAAGTTTGAGTTCCACTATTATTGTGAGTAGAGTTTGTGGACGCTACTACTATAAATAGAAGTTGAAGTGATATTATGGACGAACAAAAATAATAAAAGTGAAAACGATATCGTGGGCGGATGAAGTATAAATTTTGATGACAAAATTAAAAGATCATAAGAATATACAATATGGAAAAATATATCACACCTATAACTTATGATAATATTGTCATGAATCGGAGTGAAAATATAGGAACAAGGGCTGTCCGAATTTTTTTTTCCTCATATATGCTCGAAAAATTTTAAAACAAAGAAAACGTGTGAAAAGTGTGAGAAAATGAAAAAAATATTTATATTCTAGCCTCTTTTTTTTTTAATCAAAGAGAGTGCATCCTTAGATGCATTTCATTTGATAAAAAATGTATTTTCACTATTTTTTTCATCATTTTATATTTTTCTCAGTTCTTTTTCGCTTTTTTTTTTAATATTGAATAATATTATTTTTAAATAATGATGTAAAGTCTTCCCTCCTTGTTCAGAGTTTCTTCCTACATAATCATTTTTCTAATTTTGGATTAGGCACGTTGTCGTTGAGTCCCAAAAGGAAAAAAGAAAACAGAAAAAGAACTGCAATCCTGTGGCTGTATATAAACAATAATGACATTTGAATACCAGGTGTACTGAACACCTGGTAAAAAATCGGTTTTTTTAGTGGGTAGAGAGTAGGCCGGTTTTAGGGGTTTATTATTTTTACTGTTTTATCCCTTGATTTTTTCTATGTATATATATCCGAAATTAGTCTCTCTCCCTTGATTTTTTCGTCCATTTTCTTTCTTTTTTTTTTTCCGGCTAATTTGTTTCCAATTTTCACAAAATCTTCCGTTCTGTTTCCTTATTTTTCGAAGACTTTGTTTCCTTATTTTTATGTTTTTATTTCAGAAAATTTTATAAATTATATAATTCAAATATTTTTTTTTTCAGTTTTGTTTTTGATTTTTTTGTTTTTTAATTTTATTATTGATTTGTTACCAATAATTTAGTGTTTCTTGTTATAATAATTCTAGATTTGTTTCCAGCTATTTTTTATTCTAAATTAATATTATTTATTTTTTTTCCCGAAAATTATTACTCCTAAATTTTGTGTTTATTTGTTTTTATTAATTTGTTTCAACTAATTTTGTGTTTCTTCTTAAAATAATACTAGATTTGTTTTCGGATATTATTTTTAAATTTTTTCAAAAATTAGATTTTTTTTATAAGATAAAAATAAATAATATTAAATTATGTTATTATTTCGGATATTTATATTGCTAATTTTTTTTTATTTGTTTCCACTAATTTGTGTATTTCCCTAAAACTAATCTTAAATTTGTTTCCACTAATTTAGATATTCTAATTCTGCTATAATTAATCCTAGATTTGTTTCCACTAATTTAGGGATTCTAATTCTCCCAAAACTAATCCTAGATTTTTTTTTTTTTTTTAGAACAAAACTAATCCTAGATTTGATTACCTAATTTAGATATTCTCCTAAAAATAATCCTTTCAACATATATTTTATTTTTCGATAATTATTTTGTATTTTTTGAATTGTATGTACAAATATACATTTGTTCAGTTTGGAAACAATATAATGGGGCATCGGTCGAAAAAATAAATAACATATACTTGGATTAAATGTATTATAATAATGCAGTAAACGCGATATAATAAGAGGAAATAAATTTTAATTAATTAATATAAATAAATTAGTGAAGGTTGGAAAAAATGTGAATACGATGTGATTTTGGTTGGAAAACTATATACATTTTAGACAATGTATTATAATATAGTATTAAACGCGATATAATAATAACAAATAATTATACTCAATGAAATAGAGTTGAATTAATTAATTGAAATAGATTAGTGAATTTGAAAAAAAAATAAAATTTAAAACTATATTACATATACTTTATTTTAATATATTATAATAAAGTATTGTAATCGATATGATGATAACAAATTGAACCACGATCGTGTGAGTAACGAAGTCGAAATAGTTATACGTACTCAATGAAAAAAAATTAATTAATTAGTTGAAATTATATAACAATATACTTGAAGACCATATATTATAATATAATATTAAAGTCGAAATAATTAAACTCAACATTCATCAAATTTAATTATATAATTGAAATATTATTAAAGTTGGAATAAAAAATAAAGTATAGTCAATCGTATGCAAAGATTTTTATTGGAATCTATATAACATATAGTTGAATACAATGAATTATAATATAGTATTAAACGAGATAAAATAATAAGAACTAATTATAGTAAATGAAATTTAGTTGTATTAATTAATTGAAATAAATTAGTGAATTTGAAAAAATAAAAATAAATATAAAAATGAATCATACGGTGGTATTTTGGTCGAAGAACTATATAACAAATATTTGAAGACAATGTATTATAATATAGTATTAAGCACGATATAATAATAATTTTTCTCAATGTAATAACTATATACAATGTAATAAAGTTGAATAATATAATTGAAATAAAGTTTTGAATTTTTTAAAAATAAAGTATACGCAATGAAATAAAGTTTAAAGAATTAGTGATTTTGAAAGAAAAGAAAAAATAGGGAGGTTGCGCGGTAAACTTTATAACATATACTTGAAAACAAAGTAGTATGTTATAGTATTGTAATTGATACAATAACAAGAAAATTGACTACCATAGTGACAATGTGAATAGAAAAGTCCAAATAGTTAATCTCAAAGAATCATATACTTGAATTATAATTTAGTATGAAACGCGATATAATAATAATGAATAATTATACTCAATGTAATAAAGTTGAATTAATTAATTGAAATAAATTAGTTAATTTGGAAATTAAAAATTAAATAAAATCAACCATTAATCATAAAAAAATAAGCTTATATGTCTTGCTTAATCGTAAAAAAAAATGAACTACGATTGTGTGAGTAACGAAGTCAAAATAATTAAACTCAATGCAAACAAGTTTAATTGATAGTTGAAATTAATTAGTGAATTTGTAATAAAAAGGAATGAATCATATGATGGGATTTTGCTCGAAAAAAGTATATATAACGTATACTTTATTAAAAGCGATATAATAATAAGAAAATGAAATACTATAGGGTGAGTAATGAGAAAAAATTAAATAAGATGAATCATATGCAGGGATTTTGATCATAAACCTATATAGCATATTCTTTATTTGAATATAATATAAGCATGTATTGTAATCGATGTGGTAATAGCAAAATGAACCACAATTGTCTGAGTAACGAAGTCGAAATTATTATATTCAATGAAATCAAATTTAATTGATTAGTTGAAATTATATAACAATATACTTAAAGACCATATATTATAATATAGTATTATAGTCGAAATAATTAAACTCAACATTCATCAAGTTTAATTATATAATTGAAATAATAAAAAAATTATATTATTAATTAAACCTGATATAATAATAAGAAATAATTAAAACTCAATGAAATAAAGTTGAATTAATTAAATGAAATAATTTAGTGACTTTGAAATAAAAATTAATATTCATGAATCATACGATGGAATCTTGCTCGGAGAACTACTATAGTGTGTCTAATGAACTCGTATAACTATACTCAATGTAATCAAGTTGCATAATATAATTGAAATAAATTAGTGTGAATAGCAAAGTAGAAATACAATTACTCAGTGATTCATACATAGGAAAATCGCGTGAAAAAACTGTATAACATATACATATTTTTTGAATGTGTTACATTTTTTTGTGGAGAATGAGAATATCTAAATTAGTGAAAATAAATCTATGATTATTTTTAGAAGAATCACCAAATATATTGGAAACAATATATTGAGTATATTTATCAACGGATAATTAGTGGAAACAAATAAAAATAACAAAATTTTAGCAATATAAATATCCGAAATAATAACATAATTTAATATTAGATAAAAAATTATTTTTATCTTAAAAAAAATCTGATTTTCAAAAAATTTTAAAATAATATACGAAAACAAATCTAGTACTTATTTTTTTAAGGAGAAACACAAAATCAGTTGAAACAAATTAATAAAAAACAAATAAACACAAAATTTAGGAGTAATAATTTTCGAAAAATAAATAAATAATATTAATTTAGAAAAAAAATATCCGAAAACAAATCTAGAATTATTATAACAAGAAACACTAAATTATTGGTAACAAATCAATAATAAATTTTAAAACAAATAAATCAATAACAAAACCGAAAAAAAAAATATATTCGAATTATATAATTTATAAAATTTTCTGAAATAAAAACATAAAAATAAGGAAACAAAGTCTTCAAAAATTAAGGAAACAAAATGGAAGATTTTGTGAAAATTAGAAACAAATTAGCCGAAAAATAAGGAAAGAAAATGGACGAAAATAAGGAAAGAGAATGGACGAAAAAATCAAGGGAGAGAGACTAATTTCAGATATATATACATGGAAAAAATTAAGGGATAAAACAGTAAAACTAATAAACCCCTAAAACCGGCCCATTCTCTACCCACCCAAAAGACCGGTTTTTTACCAGGTGTTCAGTACACCTGGTGTCCGTTTATCACTACTCATAATTAAATATTAGACGCCGAGTTGTTCCAACATTAATAAATTTGTAGAGGCCAAAATAACCAAATATTGCGGAATATGTAAGATGCTCTTGGTTCTAAAATCAATGCGACTGTGCTTGCATGCGGTCCACTTGTAAGAATACATCATACTCGCACTATCTATAAACGTAATTGTGCTTCCTTTTATATTCAAACCTAAAACCACTAAAATGCAAATATTTAATAAGTGAATTGCAGTTATTTTATAGACTAAATGCAAAGAGTTTATAATTTGTACATTAAAATAGGTGTTTGGTTAAGCTTATTTTAAAGAATGTATAAGTTATTCAAGCTTATAAAATGTTTTAAAAATTTATTTAGTTTTTTTTTTTTGTGTATAAGATGTGGATTCTTAAGAAATTATAAGTTTGTCAAAGTGTTTGAAATAATTAAGCTTTTATATGCTAGAGATAGAATTTTTAATTAAAAATAAAAAATACTCCCTCCGTCCATGAAAGAACTTCCTAGGAGGGAGTGGCACGGGTTTTAAGAAAAAATATTGTTGAATGTATTGAGAGTGGATAAAAGGTAGTTGAGTGTACTGGGAGTGGTTAAAATGTGTTATAATTAATCTTGTGAGTTGTGAAAAGTGAAAAGTGAAAAGTAAGAGAATTATAAGTGGTGGGGTATAGTCCAAAAATAGGTAGGAAGTTCTTTTGTGGACGTCCCAAAAAGGAAAGATAGGAAGTTCTTTCGTGGACGGAGGGGGTATTTGTTAGAGAGAAAAAATGGAATTAGATGAATTTGAGAGGGTATATGATGATAATAACAAATTATAATTAAATAATATTTATAAAATAATTGTTACATATAAGATTATGAAAAAAAAAAATTGAGGTAGAAAAACTTATTTTTTGAGCAGTTTATAAACTCTTGAAACTTTATTTTTAGAATTTAGAAGCTGTTTAAGAACTTATTTTATCAAATACTTTAAAGGGGCCTATAAACTTCAAAACAACTTGTAAATTATTTTAAAGAGCTTATAAGCTCAATCACCGACCCTCTAAATGGAATCACTGATTAAAGCTTTAAGAAGGAATGGTAAAGACTTACCGTACATCAACTAACTAAACCACAACAAGCTCATCGAACAAGTCGTCGACAATGTACTATCTTTTCTTGGATCTAGGCCCCCAAATCTCTTGATCCGATCCCGAGAAATAATGTATTTAAATATTTGGAGGGCAACAACTCTACTCTAGCGTTCTATTTGCAGTGTCTGAGACGTTAAATTTTTGATGTTGTTGATCAGGTAATAAGAGAGCTTGGTCTTAAAATGCCTAATCACCCTTGTCTAATTTGATTTTGTTTTATGTCTAGTGACTATCACCTAGTCTGCTAAAGGTTATGTTTATGAGGCACTCCATAGTCAACCAAACAACATAGAAGGAAACAAAAATGAATCAAATAATTAAGTAGTCATGTCTGATTGTGTAGTACAATTTATCTTACAACAATGATCAGCGAGCACCAGTTTCAGTCTAAAACAAAAATCACCCTTCAAACAAAAGCCAGATTCAACCATCTCCGAAGGTGACCCCTCAAATCTAACACCAAAATTACAAGTATGAGAAGTTGAAATGGATTTGACCATTATATACATGAATATGCTTAAATTTCTTCTGCTAGATATATATGTGTATGTATATATATATAGCACGCCGAACCACTACGAGGCATTCTTCGCTTTCGAGGAAAAGAACCTGCTAAATCCACGTGCATGTTTCTCTGGTGTCGTAGTAGACGAAGCAGAAGAGGAGCCCGACTTTGTAGGGCGGTGGTTTGGTTGCTTTGAGGTGACCGGAGATCTCAATAAGTTGTTAGCTTCAGAATCAGACGGACTGAAAGAAGCATTAAACAGATCCATGGGAGATTCTGAGCCAGCTCTGTGCAAATGGAAAGAAGCAGCAGTGTCTATTTCAGGTGCATCAAAATCTTGTAAATTCATGCCACTTATAGTGGGTTCTTCCTCAACAGAGGCTTCAACTTTTTGACTCCTCATGTTATTTGGGGAACGATTCTCTGTTTGCGGACGTAGAGCTTTCATTTGCTTGCCAAGAAGATATATGGTTTCTTGACACTCTGCCAGCTTTTCTGCTGCAGCTGCCAACTCCTTCTCCTGAAATAGATTGTAGGTGCTTTTGAGTTTTCCAGAACCTCAATTATACATAATATTCTAATGATTTCTTCATGAAATAACCAATAATTTCATAATCTTTTGAAAAACCATCTAACCAAATAAATTGTCACAAAATAAACTAATGTCTTATTAGTTACTACTATTGATACACTTTGCTTTTGTCCAAATGTTACTATTCAAACAACATATCTAGACCAACATCCCATTTGTTGTTTACTACTTCTTTTCACTGTTTCTTTTAAGAACTTTTAATATGGGTGTGCCACTTAGTTGCAGCCTTCAATTTTCAAATATTTTTTTTTATAAAGATGAGTCAAGTATTACAGAGGCTAGCAAATCCAGGATGAAAATACTCAAAGCGGGGTAAGAAACATATAATTATAAGCCTCACCTGCCCAGACCTCTCATCAGTTTCAGCTGTTGCAGAATTACCAATCCTGAAATTGGAATATCATAGACAAAGCATAAACATATTAGATATATAAATGAAACCTTTGATGTAAGAAATATTAAGACTTGGAGAAACATAAACAAATAGGAATAGGTGACTAGTTTCGATCTGACCATGTGATCAGAAATAATTTAGCACTATGGTTCATAGTTTAGTTCACAGGTGCGTGAAAACAATTTGAAATTATCCTACTCAAACCAATTTTAAAACCTTACTCGGTAACAGGCCAGAACAACTCATTTATAAATAATTCAGAAATTGAGTATGTGTCAGTTAGTACCTCTCAAGCTGGTCTTGAAGATCTTTACATCTGTTAAGTGCCTCTTTATGACTTTTTTTCTCCTCTAGCAGCTCTTTCTCCAAATTTTGTATTTTCCCTTGGAGAAGATTTACCTCAGTCTTTAATTCTTCTGAACGCATTTCCAGTGAATTGTATGATTCTGCCATGCATTTGAGCTGTGTCTCGGCCAGGCTGTTGGACTTCTGAGATGTTGTTAATTGTGATTTAACCTCAGCCAGAAGGTGTTCTGTTTCCAGCAACTGAGACTTGGTAGTTTCTAAATTTTCCAAAGATCTAGCAAGATCAACTGCCAGGTTATCCTTGTCCATTTTCAATTGTTCAAACTCCTCCAATGAACATTTCCAAGAAGTGGCTGTTGATTCAGAGATTGGAACTAGATTCCCATCATTTGGAACATCAGGATCGGATGCAGAATCCGAAAAATGTGCACACCCATCTGGATACCTCTCTCGTAATGATTCAACAACAACCTTGTTCTCTGGTAGGGCAATCTTGTCTATACAATCGGAACTACCAGTTTCAACTTCAGAACTTTTAAATCCAAGAACATTGAAATGCAGCTCACTTGCTTTGTTCAATACTTCAGAAATGTCAAGAACAAAATCATTCAGATTGATATAACTCTTCATTGCTTCACTATATTTGACAGAAAATATATCAATTTTTCTATTCAACCCATCTCCATCAGGACTTGCTTCTGTGACAGTCTTCACTTCTTTGCCTAGAATCGTGATAAAGTCATGAATCTGCATAATGGCAATTTCTACTTCTTCATTGATGGCTTCAAAAGTGTTGATAGATGAGCTAGCATCCCGAGGCACCGATGTCTCCTTTGTGGCTGTTATCTTGGCATCCTCGGTAATTTGATCAGTTCTTGTGCCAGAAGGACAATTTGCCTCAGTAAAACCATTCACAGAGTGGTGATGTAAAGTTTCATGCATTTCCTGCATAGCTTGTCTAACTTCCTCTATTACTTTTTCCATGTCCCTTTCATTAGAGACTAATTCGAGAACCCCGGATATTTTCGCCTGGAGTTTCACAAAGACCAGTGGGTCTGCTTGCAGTTGAAGATTTACTACATTTGCATCTTCTTTAGGAACTGCTTGAGGTTCCAAACCATGCTGTTCATCTAATTGAGAGTCTGCACAGGTAGCGACTTCAATTGAAGCTTCACTCTTTACAATTTCAGATCCTTCATTGACTGTATTACCTGAAAAGTCTGCACCTGAGACTGTTCCATTTGATTGACACGCCAACTTCTCCATCTCTAAGAAGTCATCCATAAGGTCTGCATGATTCACACTTTCAGATTTCTGCGGACTATCCAGGGTCTTTTCCTTCTTCAGATGTGAGAGCTCAGACATCATTCCAGCAGTCCACGAACCAGAACAGCTAATATTATCATCATTTCCATCTTCCGACATAGTGGTGAAACTTGATGGAATACTTGCTTTCTGACTACTGAAACTTTCAATTGAAACCTGAGGATTAGAACTGAGATGATTTTTCTGTTCACCATTAGCTTGTAGTTGTGCTTCCATATTTTGGAGCTTGCTTGCTGTTTGAGCACAGATACTCCTAGAAGCTTGCAATTCACTGTTACGCTTTGCCAATGCCTCCTTAAGCATCTTTGTTTCTTCCTCCATTGCAAGTAGCCGCTCTGTGAGTAACTCATTTTCTTTGATGTACTTCTGTGCATGGTCAAGCGAAAACTCCGGCAGCTGAGACAAGTGTGGAGTAGAAGGCTTCACAGGAGATCTCCTTAAACGAGATTCTCCATAGTCTCGGCCCAAGTTCTCAACTTCAAGTTTCATTTGGGCTAGTGCAGCTGGACCAGGAAGTTTCTTCCGAACAAGGCCTCGTAATCTTTGACACTCTGCTTCAAGCTTAGCAATTTTCTTTACTCCTTCTAGGTGATGCTTGGTTGCTGCCTCAGCGGACCGCACACTCATGTTTTTCTCCTCATTGCGAATTTCCACCTCTTTCCTAGCGATATGGAGTTCGTATTTGAGTGAGTTTACTTCTCTTTCAAAAGACTCAATTTCGCTCTTCAAAAGTTCTATCTCGGCATTAGCCTGTGATTTCTCTTCATTGAGCTGGATCAACATGTTAGAGCACTCTTGCAAGGATCTAGATAATGCAGCATTTTCAGCTGCAGACTTCATTAACTCTTGGTCCAGATTACTTATTTTTGCTTCAAGCTCTAACTTCATCTTGTCAAACAACTTTGTTTTGTTAAGAGCAAGTTCCTGCAATTTTTGTTCATGTTCTTCCTTCAAATTCCGTATCTGCCTCATGCATTCTTTGAGAGCACCATCCAGGTGTGTTGCCCGATCTTCTGCAGTAAGCTTTAGCAGTGTAACAGATTCCAGATGATTTTTCAATGCTGCAGCTTCCGCCTCAGCCTTCTCCCAACCTGTTCAATAAAATTGGTGGGAATCAACCTCTAGCATCTTAAAACTTTTATCAAGAAAGAGATATTTAATAATAGTATTTTAGAACCTGACACAGCTTCTTCAGCAACTTTGGCATGTTGTTTGACCAAATTTTCCTTATTAGTCATTTCGGAATCCGCTTCAGATAACTTTTCATTGAGTTCTTTCACTTCCTCCTCTAAGGTCTGCACCTGTTCTTCATAGGACTTCACTTCATCCTCCAATCCAGTTAGATGTGTATAGGATTCCATAGAAATTTGAACATACTTGGGCTTTTTATTGATTTCTTGTTTTGCCTACATAAAAATAGATCAAGAAAGTATAAGATCTAAGTTATAAGGTATAAATGTATATGCCCAAAACTTTTAATCAATGGTTCAAGAAAATGGACATAACAAAACACCTAGACTATCAGTTGCCTAATGTACACGAGTAAGACAAATATTGCAAAAGAAAAAACTTGTTGAGGCAACTTGAGACTAAAAGGTCCTAATCAGAATGGCCTTAAAGGAACTAGGACTATCAGTTGCCTAATGTACATGACAAGACAAAGAATGCAAAGGCAAACTTTTGGAAATCATTGAGGCAATTCGCGACTAGAAAGTCCTAATCAGAATGGCCTTCCGGCACTTCAATCTCTAGAACTGTTAAGATGCTGAAGAACAAACTCATAGCTTAATTAAGTAAAGTTATTTTTGAGTGTCCAAAACCAGTAAAATACGAGGTTATAGCAACGTCATTGAAACTTGACAGAAATCAGAACTACTTGTACATGGGAACCAGTATGGATCAACTAAATTATGTGAGTGAATAATAACAAAAGGTGCCTGTAGCAAATAATTAAACATTAGAATAGATCATCTTAATATGAAATAACCTTGTCGATTTGAGCTGCACTTATATCTGAAGCAGCTGCAGAAGAGTCTGATGCAGTAGCAGCTATTTTCTCAGCAGCCTGCTTATCAGATGATTTTTTCTTCCACGGCCAACTCCTTTTATCCATCCTTAGCTGTTAATACAGAGAAAATTTGTGAAAATTAGGCTAAACGTAGACTGAGTAGCAGAAACAAATCAAAAGCAAAAGATACATCTATTGCAAATTGATCCTCTTGAAAAAAAAATAGTACAAGATAGGCAACAAACCAACATGTATAGTTTTCAGGCAATAGTAACAGTTTGCATTACAATGTTAGCATTTCGGGTCAAGAAACCTTTGCACTTGTTTTCCAATTATAGCATAAATGCAACTACACATGCATAATATGTGTACTCAAGAACATACATATATAAATATTTGTGTACGATAAATATCCTCATGAATGCAAGTGATACACTAAGCAGACAGAAAATTTCATTCATCCATCCACTACACAACTATCAAAGGCATAACAAGACTCCCTATGGATTATAACTTATAAGCAAAGTGACAAATATGCAAGCTCATGCACAAATTGCTACATGAAAAACAAATTTAGATCATGAAAACCAGCATCTAACCAAATCAACCAACCAGTCTATTGAGTGCAATATTGAAAAAGGTAAGTCAAAGTTCACTTTTCTTTAGCCCGGAACTTGATCATCAAATTTGTATCTCTTTATATGCTTTATGAGCAAGAGGGAAAACCCAGAAGAAGAAAAATAGCATTTCTCTGTTTCTCTTTTTTTTCTTTTTGGGGTGACGAATAACAAAAACTACAAAAGTTTATATCCAAAGAGCAAAATCGTTATAGACCATAAGATCAATGTCAAGAGCATAATCGAAGGGTTTACATGAGTACTCTGCAGTCATATTCTCAACACGGATTCTGCATTAGCAGCTGATAATTTTTAAAAAGCATACAGCTACTGTAGATAATTAGAAACATAGGCAATGAAGATAGAAAAGGATAGGGCAACTAAATACACTATGAAATAGACATCCCCAAAATGTAAAAGCATTTTAATGAAATTAATACTATATCGAGCCGTAATTAAACCGTCAAGGTATCCAAAACTGGGTTTGATCACAATATAAATTTTTGATATGCAGCAAATTGCTGCATTGAATCATAGTTACATCTAAAAGTTCAAGCACAATTTCCTCAAACTATCAGAAACTTACGATATTCAATAAAAACTAGTGTTCGGCACCGAAAGCTTATATAAATATAGAAAAAGAATAAATACAATATTTAACAAGCTGCAGGGCCATAGATAGCAATTAGCTGTATTCACAATTAACACAGCTAAGTAGCTTTAAGAATTTTAGATTCAAACTTAATTTAGAAACGCATTGCAAAGAATTGTAGAATCGAGAGCGAAAACAGCAATTTGCATCAAATTACCGACAGTTTGCAATACTTTTGATTCAGGACGACAAACTTTTAACAGAATTGAAGTAAAAGGGGGGTGGAATCTTAACCAAACGAAAGACCCAGAAGCAAAATGAGCAAGATAATTGGGACAATGAACTAAGATAGAAAAAGCAAACAAACAAGAAAAGAATCTGCAAATTTAGAAAAGAAGAAAGAAATTGGAGGATGCTCTCTTGTTTTGTGAAGCAAGGAAAAAGGAGAGGATTTTACAAACAAAAACAAAAGAAAAAGAAGAGCTTTCGGAACACAGAAAACAAAGCAACTGTGGGGGAAAAAAAAAGGTCTTCAATCAGTTGCTCAGTGATGCCAATCATTCCCAAAGAAGAAAATCGAAAGCAGTAGAGCATCAATCTCACACACAGACACGCACTCACCGGCAGCAAGCAATGCAGTGAATATGAGATTGAAGTAGGACAATGGAGATCTGAGTAATGGAATGCAGTTGGTATAGAGCTTAGAGAGAGGTTTTAGTTTTCTAGAGAGAGAGAGAAAGCGAGTGGTGGCGGAGTGGTGGTGGAGGTGGTGGAGCTGGTGGGTGGTGGGGGGTGGAGGTGAAAGTATCTCAAGCGTTAGGTGTCACTTAAAAGGCAAGACGTCGGAAAGCTCCAAAACAATCAGCATTATTTAAATTTGACATCTTAATTTCGGAAAATTAAACATTTTGTGGAAATTAAATCCCAGCTTCCGATGATTCCCGAATAAAATCAAACTACAGGTAGTATTTATAATATCTGGGTATTTTATAGTAACAACGCTGTAATTTTTGGGATACTGAGTGACAGGCCATAGTCTACTCTACCTTCCTAAATTTTGTCCATTCATCTATTTGTACTGTCATTTTCTTTTGCATTTTACTCCAACTCTAGATATGTGTAAGTATAAAGAGTCATTATGAATTACGAATTATAAAATTCTATGAGTTATTTGTACTGTCATTTTCTTCTGCATTTTAAAATATGAATTACGAATTACAAAATTATGATAAATTCGTTATAAAAAGTGATGAATTCAAAATAAAATAAAAATTACTTTCCATAAAATTCGAATAGGACAATAAATTCATTCACTAAAATAATAACTCTAACATAAATTTTCATGATTTAAGGGTTGAAAATAAGTTTTTATACTAATAGTTAGTAAAATAGTAGAAGTGAAACTTGAAATTTGAACTTAGAGCTATAAATTGAGAATTATGAATCAGGTAGTGATTAAATATCTTTTTTTTTTTTTTTTGATCAGAAAAATTAGATTTCATTCAGGAAAAGACCGGAACGGGTCACCGGGTACCAGAGGTACCAAGAATACAGAACATAAGTGAAAAAATAAGGGAAATGGCACAAGAAAATAAACTCCCACCAGACCAACTCCACAAAGGAGCACCAAATTCGGACTCCCCAATCTCCAAACCTCAGCTGAAACATAAGCAAAAGAGCGTATGATGTTCTTCAGTATGATCAGCCGCTGTAACTAAAGCTTTAGCAATCCAAACCTCTAACAACAACAAACCATCTTCGAAAATCTTGTTCCTGCGTTGAGTGATTCAATTCCGACCGCCAAACTCATAATCTCGCCTTAATCTCTGCCATCATTCTATCTTTATTCCAACTTTCTTGATTGAAGATACAATTATTTCGCATCTTCCAAATGCTCCAAATCACACACAACCAAACACCAAGAAAGAAATCCACATCCTTCTTACTCCCCAAATTCACGAAAGCGTTGAAATGAGCCTTGGAATTTAAGTGAAATACTGCTTGTTTACCTGTCCAACTTAAGATTTCTTTCCAGATTTCTTCTGTTTTTTGGCAATTGAAAAATAGATGCTCTATGGTTTCTTCTTTCAACTGGCATAGGGCGCATAAATCAGCCGGCGAATGTATCAACACTTGTCTCCTCCGCAGGTTGTCCACCGTTGCAATTCTTCCTATAAGAACCTTCCAAGCTGTGGCCTTGACCTTTGCTGGAACTTGAGCTTTCCATATCATGGCCAACTTCTTTTTGACTCCGCAAACATTGGACGAACTCCTGTTTTTAACGAATGTCTCGTATGCTGTCTTGACAGAGAAGACCCCATTTCCGGCTGCCTTCCATCTCCAAGCGTCCATTGTACCTGCATTCATCCGAATCTTGCTAACGCAAAACGTTAAAGCACGAATCTGTTCCATATCTCTCTCCCTCAAACTCCTTTCCCATTCGAATTTCCATTCCCAAGATCCTTCAATCCATTCTCCCATGCTACTAACAACTCCATCTTTATTGGAATTTAGACGAAAGAGTCTGGGATACAAATCAGCCAGAGATTTCTCCCCCGCCCAAATGTGAGTCCAAAACCTCACCGAGTTCCCATCCCCAATTACTCGCTCAAGATTTTCTCTCATCCTTTTTCCACCCTCACCCCTACTCAGTCCCACCACTTTCCTCCACCAAGCCGACTTAATCAAATTGTTTCCCTCAGCCCTGAATCCCTCTCCAAGTCCCTGTGGCAAGATTTGAACACCTTCACCCACAACAAATTTTTTTCTGTCAAAAATCTCCAGATCCATTTCGCCATAAGAGCCGAGTTAAATCCACCCAAATCTTTAAAATTAAGACCCCCAAAATCCAGACCGACACAAAGCTGCTCCCATTTAACCCAATGAATCTTCCTCTCTCCTATTCCCCCCCCCCCCCCATAAAAAATTACTCAAACAAGACCGCATCTCAGCTAACACACCTTTTGGAACAAGAGAAAATGAGAGATGGTATACCGGAATGGATATAAGAACTGATCGAATCAGGGTGATTCTACCAGCAAACGAAAACTTACGTTTTTCCCAGCTCTTGATTTTACTCCTGATATTTTCCACCACGTATTGCCATTCTGATTTCCGAGAAAGTCTTGTCCCAATCTTAATTCCCAAATATTTAGTGGGTAATCCACCCACTTTACATTTGAGAATGGTCGCCAGATCTTCACCTCTGAAATCGGAAATCCCGACTCCAATGAGGCAGCTCTTGTCGAAATTCACTGTTAAACCCGAGAGTAGTTCAAAAAGCTTGAGAATATACTTTAAAGCTTTGACACTATCCACCTTATTTGTTAAGACGAACATAGTATCATCGGCATACTGAAGGTGTGAAATTCGAATGTCTTCTTTCCCAATCTTAAACGCTTCTATCAAATTATTTTGAATCGCTCTTTCCATCAGAAGGTTAAGGCCTTCAGCCACTATCAAGAAAAGGAACGGTGATAATGGATCGCCCTGTCTAAGACCTCTACCAAGATGGAATTCACCAGAGGGGCTGCCGTTGACAAGGACATTTGAGGATGCCGAGGTGAGACAACCTTTTATCCATAATCTCCACCTAACACTGAAATTCATCTTTTGTAGCATACTATCAAGAAATCCCCAATCCACAGTGTCATAGGCCTTTGCAAAATCTGCTTTGAAAAGGACCAGACCTTTTTTCTTCCTCTTACTATCATCAATTATTTCATTGAGGATAACAACTCCATCTAAAATATACCTCCCCTCGATAAAAGCACTCTGACAGTCTGAAATAACACAATTAAGTACCTGTTTCATTCTGGCTGCCAAGACCTTCGCGATCACCTTATATAGGCAGTTGATAAGGGAGATCGGCCTGTAATCCTTGAGCTCTGTCGCCCCAACCTTCTTTGGGATAAGAACCACAAAAGAAGTATTGCATCCTCTTGCTATTTTCCCAAACTTGTGAAACTCTTTCATTAGTTTGCACAAGTCTTCTTTGATAATATCCCAACACCTTTTCATGAACTGGAAATTAAATCCGTCTGTTCCGGGACTTTTATCTCCATCACACTGCCACACCGCCGATTTGATCTCCTCTTCTGAAAATGGCGCATCGAGGCCATCTCTGATATCATCCGTGATCTTCTTTTGGCCAAAGTCATCCGGAAGGAGCGGTCTTCTTCTGCAATTTTCCTGGAACTGAGTTTGGAAATGATTTCTAACAGCTTGTTTCACCACCCTCGGATCGTCCGACCAACTATCTTCCACCATAAGCCCTGAGATACCGTTGATGATTCTTCTAGACTTGATTGCTTGATGGAAAAATTTACTGTTAATATCTCCCTCCTTCGCCCATCTGCACTTTGCCTTTTGAGCCAACAAACTATCTCTGTCTTTAAGATGTGTCATCAACGAAGCTTCGGCCTCGCTTCTTTCAATAACTTCTTCCTCATCGAGCCCCAAAGCATCATCGATATAGTCCCATTGTTGGATTTTATCCCTCAGCGAAGAAAGTTTCTCCTCAATTCTTCCAAACGATGTTTTATTCCAAATCTTCAAGTCCTCTTTCAACCTTTTCAGTTTTTCTTTTAACACAAAGCAACCCCAACCTGAAATACCTCCCTTATTCCAAGAATCCTTGACAACCTTCTCTAAATCGGGGTGGTTTAACCACGCATTAACAAATCTGAACGGCTTTGGGCCCCAATCCACTGCCTTTGTCTCCATGATAATTGGACAATGATCTGAAACTGTTCTCGGCAATCCTCTCGCCGTGGTTTGACCCCAATTCGACATCCACTTTTCATTAACCAAAAAACGATCCAATTTTGATTTACAACCCCCTTGTGGTTGATACCACGTGAATGATCTCCCCTCTAGTTGAATATCTTCCAAAATATTATCAGAAATGAAGTTTTCGAACCCCTGTAATTCTCTCGCAGAAAAATGGTTCCCTCTGTGATTAAATATCAACCCTTTAAAATTCTTGTATAATACTATTGCAGTATTTTCTTTTATTATTTAACTTTTTTTTTTGAAGCGGGACTATTGCAGTATTGTTTTGATCATTCGACTTTAGATTTCATAATCTCATTATTTGTGTTGTTTTCTTGTTTTGCCAATTTCGTCGTCATATGTTTGACAATCAAGTAATTGATGACACCATGAAATTATAATTTTATAATAGTGTTGCAATTTCGAACATTTATTTAACGATAAAAATGTTAGCGTAAGAAAACAATTCAAATTATAAGTTTCAAAGACTCTAACTCAATTTTGAATTTCGATATAATTATGAGTTAGTGCAATTTTTTTTAAAGGAATGAATTTTCTACAAATTGAAAGATTTAACCTTTAATATAACGTTTTAGAAATTTTGTTGATTTACAAAAATATTGATAATAGGAATTTAATTTGCAACTAAATCATTATTAATTACTACCAAGTATTGGGATTATATGAAGATTGAAGAGGAGGAGGAGTTTGGAATACGACGTAATAATGAGAGCAGCACAGTAAATGCGAGAGTAGGAAATTAAAAGAGAAAAGCTAAAAATGGGGGATGAATGACGGAAAGGCCCCTGGGAAATGAGATATTGGCAAGTGGGTGACAGAATAAAAGGATGAGCTGTATGTGAGAATTGGGGACCACCGTCACTTTGTGTGGTGAATCAGTCCAGCTCATGATTAGAGCGTGGCGCTTCTGCGTCTCCTCTTTTGCTGCCATGTGCACCCGTCGTATCTGATTCTTTCCACTCCTTCCTTCACACTCACAACTCTCAACATTTACGAGACCTCATAAAAAGAAGAAGAAGTTAAAAAACATTTACGAGAGCTCATTTTCACGTTTTTTGATTAATTTGTTTTTACTTGTCTAGGGAAGAAATTGTTTTATAATGTTTAGGATTTGTGTATGAATGGCTGCTACAAATGGAAATGGTAATAATATTGTGTACAAACCAAAACAGCAAAAGTGATAATGATATTGTGGTCGCAGGGAGTAATACCCAATCTCACCCATCATCTTACTCTATGGTCCAGATTTTCTGACGGGTGTTGATTTCATTATAGAAATGGTATAATTGTAATTTATTTTGTTATATGATAAAAAAATATACATATTGTCAAACAAAAATTTGCATATATGAATCGATTGAACATAAATTTGCATACGAGTATACACAAATATACATATGAGATTAATTTTTCTAAATGTTATTCTCTTACCTACACTGTTTCCTAATAACTTCCTAATGCGAAGAAACCAATGCATCAACAAGAAAGAAATCAAATTATCCATATGAGATTGATTTGATTGGGTTTTAAATGAGAACAGGTGAGAGATATTCGAGAATGAGAGACATGTTACATGTTTTTGTTTTAACATATATAAATTTATGTTGTGTAGTATGTAAATTTCTATTTTATGTCATGCATGTTTCTTTTTGGTGGTGTGCATGTTTATGTTTTAAAGCATGCATGTATTTTGTTTGCAAATATGCAGATTTATGTGTATTTTGTTCTGCCACGTCTTTCTCCGAATTCCTACAAATTTCGAAGTAAATTTCGACCTTCTCTCTCGATCGCATCCTTAATCTACTCTCACAATCAACTTCTCATTTTTCTTTAAATTTTCATGTGAGAATTCATCACTATCATCGGCCACCATCATTTGACACCTATGAGCATGTAGCAGGTCCTTGTGGCCGCCTCCACCATACCAGCCTCAACCACGTAGGTGCTTCCAACTGCTTTCTTATAAAATAGGAGATGAAAAAGAGATATCTTTTAGGGAATCGTAAATTTTAAAGGAAATTTTTTTTTGGAGAAATAGAAGGATTATTGTTGCATTGATTTTTACATTTTTGCACTGTAAATTTGTTTAAAAATAATATTAAAAAAAAAACCTCTACATTGTGTTACATTTATAGTATATCCACACATGAACATGATATGTGGTTCAAATTTGATATTACATGCTAAGGATATGGTACCATCAAAATCTAATTATGGGTAAAGATATATAAATGTAAACCCTTAGTTAAAAAAGCATTTCATCTTGTTTGTTAGAGTTATTTTATGAATCCAATAATATTGATTTTGATTATTGAATTTTGCCTTCTTTATCAAATATTATTCCTTGTTTATTTTGTAGTATTTGGCAATTTTTTAACAATGAAAGATTGACGAGCCCAAAGTTCTTTTAGGTCCGTAACTTTGGATGTTTTGTAAATATAGGACAACTTTTTTTTGGGCTTGCAATTATAGGACAAATTTTCAAAAATTCAGCATAAATAGGATAAATTGAGCCTGAAAAATCAATTTGTCCTACAATTGCAAGCGCAAAAAAATTTGTCCTACATTTGCAAAATAACAAAAATTACGGGCCTAAAAAAACGAGAGAGAAGATAGATTTTTTTTAAATTTTTAATCTTTAAATAAATATAACTTTTACAATTCAAATCAAATATTTACATAAAATATGTCAAATTAAAGCTCTTATTGTGATCTTTAATTTGATATGCATATTACATATTTTATAATTAGTCGAATTTTATAATTTTAGAAAGAAATAAAATAAAATAATTAAAAATTAAAAAATTTAAAAATATAGTTTATAAATAAACCTTGAATTTTATTATAACTCCAAATTTCCCACTCAAATTGAAATCTTGTCTTTTTAAGAGTTATTTTATTTCCTTTTTTCTTCCCTGATATTTTCTTTTCTTGCGTGGCAAAAATTTAATATCTTGCCACTCCAAAATTGCCACTCAAAATATTTAATATGCATATCAAATTAAAGATCACAATAAGAGCTTTAATTTGATAGATTTTATGTAAATATTTGATTTGAAATGTAGAAGTTATATTTATTTAAAGATTAAAATTTTTACAAAAATTCTTTCTTCTCTCTCTTTTTTTAGGACCGTAATTGCAAATGTAGGACAAAAAATTTTGGGCTTGCAATTGGAGGACAAATTAATTTTTCGGCTCAATTTGTCCTACTTATGCTCAATTTTTAAAAATTTATCCTACAATTGCAAGCCCAAAAAAATTTGTCCTACATTTGCAAAATAGTCAAAGTTATGGACCTAAAAAAACTTTGGGCTCAAGATTGACTAATTCATGGAACTTGTAGAGAAAATAGTACCACAATTAGTACTTTGTTGGGCAAGAACATTCACCGAACATAAATGTTATAAAGCAGTAAAACAACACAACAACTTGATAACCCAATTCGTTGAATCATCTACTTTTGGTGGGCCTCGCCCAGAGGAAACAATCCACTACATGGAGATAAGTAACAAAAGGACTTACACAATAAGACTCCCCTTCTATTTCGCCTAGTAACTTCCCAAATCTCCACTCAAGATGAAATGTTAGTTGTGAATGACAGTATGAGCACACACACACAACTTGGACATGAGTATTGACGGTCACCACCCAATCCCTCATGAAACAAGAATCAAATAAATAAGAATCTATATTTCTGTTACAAATTATGCTCAATAATATTTACCTCATAACACTCTACTGCTATAATTAGAGCACTCACAACGGCTACACGATAGCCCTATCGTGTAAATGTGCTATCGTGTAAGCGTTGCGGGAGCACCTTACACGAGGGCTACACGAGGGCTATCGTGTAGCCCTTTAAACGGTCAATTATAGGCGCGTGTTTTGAATTTTTTTTACACGCGCCTCTATAAAAAAATGAACTTTTGACTCAAATTGGCAGCTTTGACTCCTCGGAATAGTTATTTGTAGGATTTGTTTTTATTTTATTAAATTTTATGTAATTTTTAGGATTTCAAAATTAATGCAATTTAAATTTGAAGTAAATTGTGCAATTTAAATTTATGAAATTAAACTTAAATGAAAAAATCAAAACTAATGCTATCATGTAAGCTATCATGTAACCCCACTGCAGCATCTTTACACCATGTGGTCCCCCCATCATAAAGTAGGCTATTATGTAAGCTATCATGTAACCCCATTGCGGATGCTCTTAGTACCGAGAACAATACCATTGGCAACATGTTCGGGAGACACCTAACATGAACAAAGATTAAGCTGTAATCCAAGAATAGTCATTAATTTATTCAGAATCACTAGTTCAATCTAAGTTCATAGTAAAATGTGTTGAATTGTGGACAATGTCCATGACACTATATATAATCAAGTGGACATCAATAGCTATTGAAATCATCATCCATTGAATTAGTTAGGGACCTGAAATATGGTCAAAAGAAGATTATTTCCGAACCAATACAAATACTCTATGTTCTTTACTGCTTTGCTTCAATCATGTCGTTCAAATTGTATTACTATGCATAATGTTTGAAAACTCAAATTTGATAGTATACACCTAAAGTAGCACATCAACAAATACAATAACATATTTTAACCGTCTCACTAAATGAACAAACAATAAAAAGCGAACATAAATAGACTCAGCAATATATTTCACACAATACTTTGATATATGCACATGCATGCTCTATTATTTAGTTGAAAAACCTTTGAACCTAAGTTGAAATGCTAATTTCACGTCAAAGGAGCATACATGCTTTATCAACTCTTCAAGTGTATCTCGACATTCAGCTGACAAAGGTATGCATAGGCCGATCGAAAAGTTTGTACTCATGTATTCTATATCCCGACTACACTCACTTCTGAGACCAACAAAAGTAATCAAGTTTAATAAAGTAACAAGGGAAATTTTGACTTATCATGCCAGCCTACTCAGTTTTCAAATTAGTCCTATCATGCTCGGGCTACTTTTGGTTCCAATCAATTAGACTAATTTTTTTAATTTGAGCTAAACCTTTTTTGCCCTAATCCTTTATTTTTTCGGTCTATTCGGGCCGGTTCTCCAGCTTCGCACTAAACCGGTATATGTAGTGCCAAGTATGCTAGACTCGACCTAGAAAACGTTAGTGAAATTTAAATTGAAGACCTTTAGTTTTAAGAATGTTACTTTTACCACTAATTAAATCATCCGCAAAGGGAGAATATCAATAGATTTTATTTTATTTTTGGCCTAATTATTCGGATTCACTTTTGCTTTCACAAATTAAACCTCTTAACCATGATAAAATATTGATATATAAACATAAAATTGATAAATAAAAAAGACAAAAAAATATTAAAGTTTTTTTCGGACAAATTTAAATAAATCAAAGCTAATGAAATTAAGAAAATTTATATAAAAAACATTAAAACTCATTAATAATTTAAAATTCTTATAATATTCGAAGACACTCATGAAATAACTTCTAGAAAGCTACTACTAATATTGTGAAAAATATTTATAGTAATATAAGAGACTCCTTAGTTAATTACAAGTGAAATTGTTAGTGCATACTCAATTTTGTACAAGTATTAATAAGACAACAGTTATATAATATTGAAAAATTATTATTCTTCCATAATTAATATATTAACATAATTTGAAGGGTAATTTGACTATTTTTTTTAAAAATACATTTCATTGAAATTTTACATCTTATTACTTACTATAATCGAGATTTTTTAATCAATTACCGACTCATAATATCACATTATTTGTGGATATCAACCATATCATTCTATCCTCTCAAAAAAAAAAACCATATCATTCTAATTTTATTTAATTTCCCTCGATTCGCTCCTCATGAACCACCATCAACATAAGAGAGTATACTTTTGTTTCCGGAAGCATTGTTCATTAAGATGTGGTTACCAAAATCAAAGAACTACAAGCTAAAAACTAATTAACTAAAAGAAAATAATTTAATTTGAATGTATTGTAGTTCAGAATCAAATAACAACTCAATTACACTCAAATTCATTGGTTCGGTTGGTAGCAGGTGGAAGATTCGAAAAAATTAATGTAAGAGTACAGCTCCTAAAAAAAGCTACTTCTACAAATTATTATATTCTCACTGTAGCAGTTTCACCACTTTGGTTTTTAATTAGCAAAAATGGAAAATAGTGACTATCTCATCCTAACAAATCCTGACATGGTTAGTTACTCATGTTTATAATTAGTTTTTTAGACCTACAAATAAATGATAGTACTAATTAATTATCATTAAACAGGGAAATGCTATCCCATTTTAAAAATCAATAAAAAACACGAGAGCAATACTGCTGTGTTTTGTATAATAATTCAAATATCGTCAAGAATGTAGATTCTAGTTAAATGATACTCTATTATGATAAGTTAATAACAGCAATACACATAGAAATCATTGGTCGCATTGTACATCCGGCACGAAGGCAAAGCCGGGCCAGAGTGACCACACGTGCGAGGCCCACAGTTCAGAGTGCGTCCAGCAGCGCACGGTAGCCCAGGCGACACGTGTCGGGTCGCGGCGACCATGTTGCGCGTAACCCGTGTTTCTAGCCCTGATTTTACAAAACCGGTGTTTGCTGTCGGCAGAGTGAAATGGTTCTCTACAAAAGCGGCTAAATGAAAAGTCTAACGTTGTTGTGTAAACTTAAAGCAAGCTACGCATAGGCTAAAAAAAAAAATCTTGTGGGAAAGAGAAAATTGGAAATAAAGGTGCCAAATGCTGGTAATTGAGTCCACCGACAATCGCATTCTTATTTGTAACTTGTGTGAAACTAAGGAATAACCTCAAATGTCAATAAAATTTTACTTTGATAGAAATTATTTTTCTAATTGAATTCCTCAGCAGGGAAAAGTATGTATATTTTTTTATAACAATATTCATATTTTGCAAATATTCTATATATTTTTTTTTTGATAAGGAAAGTAAATATTATAGAACGAAAAGGCACCAGTAGTACCAAGAAGATTACAAAATCAGCGGGGATTCATAATTCGACATCCACCTATGAATCCCAACTCCATCATTAACAAAACCAAAAATTCTACCCCAACTCCACACTCTAGCTTTGATTTCTCCAAACAAGTTTGCACTCTCCCATCTTTTGTTCTCAAATCTACTCTCATTACGCATTTTCCAAATAAGCCAAGTAGTACAACACCAAAGAGCCATCAAGAGCTTCTTATTTCTTTTCCGGCCACTCAAACTAGTAAAGAACTGAAAGTGCGAGGACACGTCATATGGCTGCGCCATGCTAACTCCGAGCCATTGAAAGATTGCTTCTCATACCTTTGAGGTCTTTGGACAGTGGATCAACAAGTGGTTCGTGGATTCCTGCCGATGAAAACAGGCGTTACATCCCACCTCGACTTCACACAACATCACATTTCTTCTCAAGAGATTGTCACACGTCGGAATTCTGTTCTTCAAAATTCTCCATGCGGTAAGCTTGACTTTGTTTGGAATAGGGATCTTCCACACCTTCATACTCATATCAGTTTCCTCCACCGCCTCCGTAGTCTCGTTTGCTTGATCTTTAATAGCTTCATAAGCGGACTTGGTTGTAAAGCCTCTCCCGATGTCGCCACTCCATGTCCATCCGTCCTTGTTACCTGCACACAGATTAGTACCTGAAACAAGGCTAAGCAGCTCCGAAACTCCTTCTCTCTCTCTCTCAAACAACTCTCTTCTCCACCTTAAATCCCAACACCATCCAGTATCAGTCCATTCCCCAACTTCACAGATTGCAGCTTCTTTATTCGCACTCAACTAAAAAAGTCTAGGAAAAGTAAACTTCAACGGCTTTTGTCCAACCCACCACTGACTCCAGAATTTAAAGGTCTTCCCATCCCTCACCTTTGGCTTCAAATTTTGAACAAACCAAAAATTGCTCGCCCCTCCCGCCGCAGAAACGATCTTCGGCCACCACCCATCTCTAAATCTACCTTTCCCCGCGTTTTCCAGACCTGTCTCTCCCCACTCAACCTCACCATAAATGGACCTAACAATTTTAGCCCAAAGCATGTCCCTTCCAGTAAGGTACCGCCACAACCATTTAACGACAAGTGCCTGATTAAACCACTCAATATTTTTAAGCCCCAAGCCTCCTTCATCTTTTGAAGCACAAAGCACCTTCCATTTCACCCAAGCAATCGCACTTTTACTAGAACCCCCTCCCCACAAAAAATTACCAAGTAAAGCATTTAGAGAACTCACAATTGATTTTGGTAAACAGGTAAAAGAGAGCTGGTAAATCGGTATAGATTGAAGCACAGCCTTCACCAAATTAATTATCAATTAATTATATATATATATATATATATATATATATATATATAATTATGAACAAATTTTTACTGTAAATGCAGTTCTTCACATAGTTAGTGTAGCTCGATATTTACCTAAACATCTATATACATTATACACCACGAAAGAAATTCACTTTTTGCAACTACTCTACATAATTTTTGACAAACTTTTACTTAAATGCTTCTTCACATATTCAAAGCAATTTGATATCTATTCTGGTACCGAATAATATATACCATAAATAAAAATATTTAACATGGCCGAGAAAGAACATTATAGGGCATTTTATGTGGTAGATAAAATTCATAAAATCTATGATTACGTATGTGAAAGATTAGATGATCAAATAAATTTAAAATAAATAAATTCGTTAAAATAAATAAGTTTATATTATTTATCTTATTATTTGAAATGAACGCCTATTAGATATAAATATATATATTTTATTTAACCAAACAATTGAAAAGAGCTTGTCTCATAAAATGGTCAGGCCAACGCTTTTAGTTGGTGATGGCAACATTTTCTCATTGCTTCATTTGTTACTAAAAAAATAAGTGGCATTGTCGGTGTGGAGTTATTTAGTTAAAAAATCATGTGATGATAAATTTGAATCTAAAATTTTAATCTCCAATATTAATCACATTATCACGGGACGATCACAAATACACGGTACAAGTATATTATATAGCTTCGTGTTGTGATATACTCCCTAATCCCTCCGTCTCAATTTTTAATATTCATATTTTTAATATTTTTGAATGTCTCATATTTTTGTATTTATTTTTATTTTTAGTAAAAATAGGTAGGACCCTTACTTCACTTTAATTATTTTAACACTTATATAAAAGATGTGACCATTAATTCTTCCACTCACAATACACACGATCATTTTATTTAAACTTGTGTTACTCTCAATTGGATACTAAAAATTGGGACGGAGGGGGTAGAATAAAATGCAGGTGAATATTATTTAATATTCCCTCCGTCCACAAAAAGTATATATTTATTACTATTTTCGTCCGTCCACAAAGAGTGTATTCTTTTATAGAAACTCCCTTTTATATTTAAATCTTATTTATACTCAATAATAATTACAAACAATTTATCCTTTAATTTTACAATTTGGTGGCCCAATCCTTAAGTACTATTCTTCGTGAGACTCTTTTAATATTAAAATCACATTTTTTAACTATTTTATTAAAACTCGTACTCTCCACCCACCGCACGTTATTGTGGATGAAGGGAGTATTGTCTTTGAATTTGACCATGAATTACCTTATTACATTTCCAAATTCACTAACCAAATATGGGGCACTGGAAAATGGCATATGAGATTCGTTGTTCTATTGTTTTCACACCCGTGTCCCAATTTCAACTTTTTCATAGTTTTTAGTGATTTTCTTTTATCAAATTCAGTTTGTTATAATTTTAATACTCCAATGGCATATGAGATTCTTTGGGTTTTTCATAAGTATTTATTTTATAAGTTTTAAATTAAAATTAATTATTAAGATTAATTGATCGAAATTCAGGGTGTATAATTCTTTTCACATTTCAAATTTTAGTGATAAATATTAATTAATATTTATTACATAATACTCACTCCGTCCCGTTCCAATAGGCTCATTTTCCTTTTTGGGACGTCCCACTCCAATAGGCCCAGTCTAAAATCAGAAATAATTGGGGCTTTAATAAAAATCATTAGTTACTTAATTAAAAAGGATATACCTCCTTAATGAAACCCTAATCTACTCATTCTCTCATTTTCGTCTTCTGCCCTTTCCCCTCTCTCTCTCGACGAGGAAACCCTAGCCGCCGATCTCCATCATTTTTCTTCTCCATTAGCCTCCGTATCTTCACCCCTCGACCGCAACCCACCTCTGAGCGGTGGTTACGACAAAATTGAGCTTTTGAGCGGCCGAAATCCACGTTCTCCGTCTCCACCCTCCACCGCGTTCCACCGCCTCTACCCTCCACTGTCTCCACCACCTCCATCCGCCTCGTACACCAGGATCCGCAGATCTGGAATTTTCTTTCTCTGAGTTTGATTTCTAAGTTCTTGATTTGTTGCTGTCAAATGGGTAGAAGGACGAGAAACGAGAAATAGGTAGAATTTAGGGTTCTTGATTTGTTGATTTGTGTTTTTTGTTGCTGAAAGTTTCGTTCTTGATTTTTTGGAATTTTGTCTCTCATAATTTGCCGAATTGTTGAAGCTTGAAGGTAAAACATTGGAGAGGTGAGAGATGTCAGTGGTGCCTGGAGGGGCTTTCACGCCGGAGCTCAGAAAGAGCGGCGATGGCTGCCGCCGATGGAGCTTGTGAGGAAGAAGAAGAAGGGTGCGCCGATGGAGCTCTGCTTTATCAATCCCATCCCTCTCTCTCTAAACACACATATATAAATTAAAAGTTTCGATCTTTAGCTCAGTTTCTCACTTTCTTGATTGCTTCTGCTTGTTCTCTCACTTTTTTGATTTTCATAATGATATTTGGCTGCTGATGTTCGCTGAATTCAATTTGAAAATTTCAATTTCAATTTCAATTCTTTGATTTTCAGAATGATATTCAATTTTATTTTAATTCAATTAAATTAAATAAACAAGGTATAAATGAGATAAATAACCAGATATGGTTAAGGAAAAAATAAGGGAGTACTTAAAAGCTTAATTTTTTGTAGACCACACCATTTATCTATCAAAAAGTGAGTTTCTTAATCTCCGTGCCGAAAGCAATTGAGCCTATTAACCTGGGACGAAGGGAGTAAAATTCTATACATTTTTTAATAAATAATTATAAAATAATAAAATTAATTAATATTAAGCCACAATAAACTATTGGACATGGGATCATATCCGCGCGAATAGGCCTTTACACATGCCAAATTCACGAATGAGGAAGTTTTCTGTGTGAAAGTTGACCCGCATGATGCAGACTACTTGCATACTTTAACATGATGCTTATAAACATCACATCAAAATGTAAAATAGAACACATACAAGCGTCCTATTCGAGAATGTGAATTGTTCGCATAAAAGAATTTGTGTTCACAAATTATACATATATAATCAATATGTGAAGTGCTAGCTCTTTCAAATCAACCTTCACGAGCTACACATAAATCATTCAAGAAAAGGTACAAATGGCGAAGAGGGTGAGTGTTCGTCTATTATTCACGAATTCATGAGTACTTGCCTCATAAATTCGTGAACACATTTTAGAAATTAAGGAATGACATACTAGAGAATTCGAATATAAGATCATTGAGTAGGAAGGAATTGGCGAAGAGAGCAAAACCTTTGCCAACCCGATTTATATAACGAATACTTAACAAAATTAATTTAAAGCGTTCTATTTTCGAAAATAGACTAGAAATATATTTTATGGACGAACGAAAATACATAATTAGGAAGATATTTTGTAAACGGATGGAGTAACAAATAATCATTTTCAACCATTCGTCATGAAGATCTATGTGGGATGCATTATCTTGTAAGATGAATATTCACTTGGGTTTAAATTCTGGATGGAGCAATTTTTTTTCTTTTTTGAATGTATAATTTAACAGCGGATATATTAATTTTAACAGTTAATGCATTATTCTCACGAAAAATATAAACCAGTGTATTTTTGTGTATAAAACAATGCAATTTTGTAGATATAACCATGCATCTCTTGGAAATTGCATTACAAGCATGTATGCACTAATGTTAGTACATGTATGCAATTTTAGGTTTAATATTATGCAATTGTAAGGGTACTATACGGTACTACTTAAGGAAATGATACCTATTAACAATATCCTTATTTGGGTCAAATTGAAAACTAATCGATAACTTATAACTCCCTCCGTCTATCAAGAGCGACACATTGTGTTCGACACAAATTTTAATAACATTTGATAATTTTTTTATTAATGGAGAAAGGTTCTCATCCTATTTATATTGAGTGATTGAAGTTGAATTATAAAGATTGAATATGGGTTACAAAGTACTCCCTCCGTCCCGCTATTCATATCTCGTATTCCTTTTTGGGTTGTCCCACCGATAATGTCTCGTTTCTATTTTAGGAAATAATAAGGGCATAGTTAAAGTAAATTAAGCCACTAATTGTTCAACTAATAAACCCTTAATTAATTTTGGAATTCAAGGGACCCTAATTCATTTCCCCTCTATTCTCTCTCTCTCTCTCTCTCTCTCTCTCTCTCTCTCTCTCTCTCTCTCTCTCTCTCTCTCTCTCGTCTCTCTCTCTGCGCCTGAGTCTCCACCGCCCGCCGTCTGCTCGTCGTCGGAGGAAGCCTTCTCCTCCACCTTCTCCGCCCTAGCCGTTTTCTCTTCCACTTGCCTTTCCCCTGCTGGTCGTCGGAGGAAGCCTTCTTCTCCCTCTGGCCTTCCCTCGTGTCATCACGGCAGGCCTCGTCGCCGCCGCTTCTTCCTCTAATTCTCCAGCCAACAACAGTATTAAGTCGCCGCCACCGCCTCTTTCCCCCAAACCTCAGGTCCCTAAACCCCTTCAAGGCGAGGATGTTGCAGGTGAGGGCAATTGGGATAGATCTGGAGAGGTAAGTGCGGCCATGTAGGTGGGGGACGTCGGCGGCGAGATTCGAGATCAATTCGTCGAACTTGCTCCTTGCCGACTGCAATTTCATTAATTTCTTGCAAATTTCTTCCCTCATTTCTTGTTGTTGTTTGCCCAGTTCATGCTTTAATTGCTTGAAAATTTGTTGCTTTTCTGTTGTTGCTCATCGCCCATTTCTTGATTTGGGTGAAATGCTACTGAGGGAAGAGATTTCATTTTCATTTTTCATTTTCATTGGAAGAGATCGCCCCTCTGTTGTTAGACGATTCCCTCAGATTTCATAATGGAAGAGATTTCATTTTCATTTTTATTTTTTTTGCTATGTGTCTTCAATTTCATATTTCAATTTCAGAAGTGTATTAGGCAGCTTATTAAAAATTTTGAATTTTAGTGATCATTTAATTTAATTACAGATTATTAAAAATAAAATCAATAAAAAAATTAAGTCTTTTTTATATTAATAAAATAGAAATAATTAATTCTTCCTTAATCACAAATCAAATCATCACACTCCTTATTCATCTAATTTGCTTCTTCTTAATCTCCGTGCCGAAAAGTAATGGGACTTGAATAGCGGGACGGAGGGAGTAATTTTTTGATAAATAAAGAGTGTTTGTAAGATTAAATTAGATTACTGGGTCACGTCTTAAACAAGTGATATATATACATATATATAATAAAGTAATTGTGTCACACATTCTTAATGGACAGAAATAGTATAATATAATTTGGATTCATGGTTTATCAAATTCAAAAAAAAAAATTGGATTATGGTTTTAAGACGAGTGTTCTACTCAAATTTTAGGGCAAATAACATCAAAATCCCGATAGTTTCACCCGTTTCGCATTTTTCCCATGACCTTAAAATTTCTCGTTAAAATCATTGACCTTAATCCCGATTCTAAATTTTCCCAAAAAATTAATCAGCCCCTAAACTTATGCTGACATGGCTGTCGAAAATCCACGTAGGATTAAATTTTTGGCGAATCGCTGACAGTGTTTAAGTGGAAAAGCATTAAACGTTGTCGTTTTAAATGAAATTAGGGTTCTTCAGAGATTATCTGCCCCTCTCCTCTCTTCTCCTCCGGCCGCCGCGACCAGATCGCTTCTTTCCCGCTAACCCCTCTCTCTTTTCTTTACAGATCCCCTCTCGTCTCTTTACAGATCATCTCTCCCGCTAACCCCTCTACAATCTACAGATACGCTCGAAAAAGAGAATAAGAAGGAAAATAAATTATTGAATTTTTATTTTAACAGTGTAAAAAAAAACAAATTATTCAAATTTAATTATATATGAAGTATTATTTAAAAGTATTAGTTCTATTAAAATTAAATATAAATATTAAATTAATGTATATATATGTATATGACAGTGGAATTCAATAATTTATTTTCTAGATCGCGGCGGCCGGAGGAGAAGAGAGGAGAGAAGATCTGTAAAGAGAGGAGAAAGGGGTTAGCGGGAGAGAGGCGGTCGGCGGCCTGGTCGCGGCGGCCGGAAGAGAAGAGAGGAGAGGGACAGATCATCTCTGAAGAACTCTAATTTCATTCAAAACGACGCCGTTTAATGTTCTTACTTAAACACAATCAGCGATTTGTCGGGAATTGAATCCTATGTGGATTTCCGACAACATAAGTTTAAGGCCAATTAATCAATCATATGGGAAAATTAAGAATCGGGATTAAGGTCAAGAATTTTAACAAGAAATTTTAAGGTCATGGGAAAAATGCAAAACGGGCGAAACTACCGGGATTTTGATGTTATTTGTCATATTTAGAATGTCTTACTTTTTTTTAATTGTTCAATTTAAAATATTTATTTCATTTTAGAACACTCAATACATAACAAAAACTGTAAATTATATATACTAATATGATATAAAAATTACTTTCTCTATTGTCTCTCTTATTTAATTTGATAATATTTATAAAAATTACTTTTTTCGTAGTTTATTATAAACAACTAAATTTATATCCAAATTAGTTGCACCTTATCTCTTACTATATATGTGATTTGACATAAATATCTTTAAAAGAAATAAGACCTCATAGGTGGGAATGTAGGGAATAATAAATAGACACAGAACCGATCACCTATCCACCGTGGGCATGCATAACGTGCCCACCATGATTTGGCCATTGTAATTATAGTAAGATAATTTTAATTAGAGTAAGATTTAATAAGCCTCTTTCCTAATTAAAATTGTCACGTCAGTGGTGGGCACGTTATACTTGCCCACGATGGGTAGGTGATCGGTTCTGTAAATAGACAATAATTTAAAAAAATTACTACTATACGAAACAGTACGCACGATTATTAATTTATTATACACCTCAAAAAAACTTAGTAACAACTCGAGAAACATAACTGAACGAGGTAGTCATTGTCCGCATTAGACTTGAGGCTACCTCATCGATCAGATATAATATCAGAAAATAACATTAATGTATTGAAATTAATATAATTAATAATTTGCGTGACAATTGATTGGGATAGTTCAATCATGCAATTGTTTAAGCTTACAAACTCTTGATTGGACAGAGGTTATCAAATATCCACTTCGTACAAGGAATCACATCTCATTTTCTTTACGTGCTTTTAATATATTTTCATTGCAATAATAGAGTTAATAAGTCTTGAAGTGCACATTCAAACCATGCAAACTTTAATACGTAAAAAATTAAAATTTAGGTAAATATTTGTTTGAAGGAGCGAAAATGGATTCAAATTTCAGTGGGAACAAAATTTTTATCACATTAACTCATTAAGAATATTCATATTATTCGTGCATTTCAAACAACTTATTCGTAGATTTATATTGGTTTAATCATATGATATTGTCATTCTCACTTCTTACAAAAAAATAGCTAATTTCATCGATCGAGTAGAGTGAGAATACAACTTATCCTAAAAAATGAGATTGCTCATACATCATAGGATCGTTATATTTATAGTCCAGATCTATGATCTACGAAAAAATCAATGTAACGCAAATAGTTAATAAAATTTACTATTTAGTCAATAAATATCTATAAACAAATCAATTATGACACACGAACAACCGTATTAAATTAATGTGGTAAAATTTTGCACAAACAACCATATTAAATTAATGTGGTAAAATTTCGCTTTCCCTTCAGGATTCGAACTCAATTGACAATATTGTTTATTAATTAACTTGTTCGTTTATCTCAATTCGCATGATTAATCTCAATCGTAAGATTTGAATATCTGACGTTCCAAATTTAATCTCATTTCTTATTTTAAGAATCATTCTTATTTGATCGATTATTAATTTGCACTCGTGCAATGCATATAGAAAATATTTTCATATTTATTTTATTTATAAAATAAATACTAACTCAATTATCATATAAAAAAATATTTATACAATAACAAATATAATTTTATTATAAATATTTAAATATAATTTCATAATCAATATTAAAAACAATGACTCAACGGCCGAGTTTTATATTAAACGTCTATCGTTTGTCCACGGGTGTTAGGATCTTTTCATTCATTTTTTTTTTCATAATATGCATGTATAAAATAAACTTTTTTGGTTGTACTAATAATTATGGTTACTTATTTGCTTTTAAGCTCGTGAGGAGGTGAGGATGTTCGGCAAGCGATGGCGCCTTCGGTACAACAAGGTATGACAAATTAATTAGGGATTTTGTTCGGTGAACTCTTTTTTATTTATTTTTTAAATTTTTTCTTCAAATTAAACATATAAAACAACATTTTACTGGTGAAGAGGAACACCCAAATTTTCCACTTCATTAGTTTAATTTGAGCAAAAATGTCATGCACTGCCAACTGATTTTTTGGCATAAAAAAAAAGTGGGGACGTGATATAGTTGAATTTTTCTTAATATAATAAGTATTGTATTGTAAATACACTAGGTTAAAGTTGCATAATTTCTCTTAATTTAACTATATGTGATATTTATCTTAATGTCAATTTCTTCACGATTCATATATGTGATATTTATCTTAATGAATTGTTGATAATCAATTTGCATATCTTAAGTTAGAACTCACATCTTCTCAAAAAAAAAAGTTAGAACTCACATAATTAGGTATGTGAATATTTTTGGATAGTTTACACGTATAGAATTAAATGATCATTTTCCTTGATATACTATATATCATTTAACAGAACACATGTATTTGAGTCATCAATATTGTTCAGCGTCATTCATTTCAGCTTTGAGAGGAAAGATGAATAATTGAAGAATATGAAAGAAAGAAAAAGATTGACTACTTAATGGAGGATACAGGTAGACCTAGACAGGTTAAGTGGGAAGCAGAGCACAATAATATTCCATCAGCCAGCTATAATCATAGCATCTTTAAATTGAAAAAGAAGAAAACCTTTCTTATTTTTTAGCAGACTGCAGTTAACTTTGCAGAGTTATAAAATTAACAAATATCGAGTATATGATTAACTCCACCTAGTCTCATCCCTTTTCCAAAAAAAAATGACAAGAAGAAGAAGATGAAGAAAAACTCCACCAAGTCTCGTAATGATATGTATGTCTAGAGATGCTTATAAAACAAGTTTCAGTATAAATTCATCTTGAGAAAAATTATCACTGTGATTTTGAAAAATCTCAATTCAGAGTTCTGAGGATTAAATATTTATGGGATAAAAAAAAATACATATTGTGCTTCACCAAGTCAAGAATTTATTATAACTTTCAGTTTAAACGAAAGAATGAGATCAATTTTAAATTAAATAAAGCTCTTCAATTATTGTGCAGATAATATTTTTCTTTACTTTGTCAAATAATTTTACTAAAAAATTATAGTCCGAACTTTGGAGTCATTTATAAAAATGGCCCGAATTTTAAAATATACAAAAAAATAGTCTGAACTTAAAAGTCATTCGTAAAAATGACATGAACTTTAAAAGATATGGAAAAAATAGTACGGACTTTAAAATAATTTGTATAAATAGTCCGAATTTTTGAGCCATTTGTAAAATTGACATGAACTTTAAAAAATACAAAAAATGTCATATAGCAAAAAATGGCTTCCTTAAAATTTATAAAAATTGCATGAGCTTACACTCTCGGACTTGAATTATGACAATATAGAAAGCCCAAAGTTGACATGAAAATTATATGGAAATTCTAAATTCACTTGAAATATTTCTAATAAAATATAACAATTCACTATCTCATAGTAATCATGATCTCGCACAAATAATTTTTCTCTCTCAAAATATTCTTGGCAACATGATTTTTTTTTAAACTTCGAGCTCATAAAATCCTAATTACACACAAATAAAGAAGGAAAATTTGTGTTTAAGACAAAAAAACAAATGCACAAATTATTCATTGGATTATCATGAGCATGATAAAAAAACAGCGAGATAAGATAAAATTATTTATACGAGGTTAGAGTTCATTAGAAAAGAGAATTCTTATATTCTGTTTGCATTATGGGAATGCACCAAGTGAACTCAGAATGTTCATATAGTTTTCATATTAACTTCGTACCTGCAATGTCGTCATAATTCAATTCATTTTTGTATTTATAAAAGTTCGGGTCATATTAGATCTTTTAAAGTTTAGACTATTTTTATAAATAACTTAAAAATTCAAACTATCTATTGTACATTTTAAAGTTCAGATCATTTTTACAGATGACTTCAAAGTTCGAGCCATTTTTATAAATAACTTCAAGGTTTATGTTATTTTTTTGTATGTTTAAAAGTCCATGCTATTTTTACGAATAAATTAAAAGTTTATGCTATTTTTTTATATTTTTTAAAATTTGAGTTATTTTTACAAATAATTTTAAAGTTTGGGTCATAAACCATTCAAAATAGAAAAGAAATTAGGGGAGGGACTAAAATAGTAAAATGGGCATGAAATTGGGGGATGGACTAAAATGAAAAGGGGTGGAGTATATTATAGGTTAGACATATATATTTTGCTAAAGTGCTCATTATTGTTTTTAAATTTCATTTTTGAAGAAAAATTCAACTATGCTTTAATTATTTTTGTCACTTTAATTATTTCCTACAACCATCAATATACTATATGCTAGGCAGAAATAGTACTCAAGGTATTGACTTTGGCTCGGCAGACAAAATAAAATGGAAAGTGTAAGGGGCACAAAAGTTTGCAAGTATAAAGAGGATAGTGGCATAAAGCATCAATGATAACAACATGACAACAAGATTTTACAACAATTCCTGAACTGCTCTACATTGGAAACTTTTCAACTTTGCTTTCTCGATATGAAATGATAGTAACTTAGTAACATATATATGCACTTTTATAATTGAGAAGTAATATGCTGCTCGTCTTTCGTCATCACATTTAACGATCATTGTTTACATTTAGTTATTATTTTCTATTTTAATTTTAATATGGATTTTTTTATTAGTATTATTAATTTTACAAATTACATAAAGATTAAATCTCGGTTTTTTTTTCTTTAATCATAAAATCACAAATAAAAAAATAAATGGAATTTTTTCTTTTTATATAATTTGTAAAATTAATAATATCAATAACAATATTTAAAGTATTAAAATCAAAATAAATGTGTGAAACAAAAAATAGTAATGTCAATCCGGTAACTTTACATGTTAGTGCAGTGTTCTCAGCCTTTCGATCATGAATATCTACGATGGATGCATTATTTTGATGAATGAATGTATCACTCGAGTTCGAATTCTGAAGGCAGTTGGGAATTATATTTTTTCATTTTTTTCAAATGCAGTTAATTGTACGAATGCAATAATTTTACACGTCAATGCAGTGCTTTCAGTTTCCCTTTTTAATTGCGGTTTTCACTATAACCAACCTCTAATATATATAGGGAATGGTTACAATGAGAATCGACAAATGTGGTGAGAAATGAGAATGAACTTGGAACGTTAGGTTTTCAAAACCTAAGACTGATATTTACCTAAAGGGGGCAAAATTTTACATGTGTTCAAATCCTGAAGGGAGTGAAAATTTTATCAATAAGTTAAATATTGTTATTTAACACTATATGCTGTCTTATTCAACATCATATACTGCCTTATTCATTTTTCTCAAATTCTCACTATAACCTAACCTTATATAGGGATACATATAAGCACTAATAAACATAGCTAACTCGTTTCATTTATGTCTTAGAATTGTTTGTAATTTGCTCCAACTTTTAACCAAATATTATTTATACCTTTTGAAGACCTTAGATATTACTCCTATTAAATTAGGGCAAATTTTTTTTGTAAATTGCATACCAAACTACACCAAATTATATGAATACATTCATTTAATTTGATTTTAAAACATGGAACCTTATTTTACAATTTGATTCAGAGGGTATTTGACTAAGTTTATTTTAAGGAGCTTATAAGATATTTCAAGAGCCTATAAGATGTAGTTTTTAAGAGTTTATAAGTTGTCAAAGTGTTTGGGTAATTGAACTTATAAGCTAAAGAGAGAATTTTTAGTTAGTGAGAGAAAATCTTTGTTAGAGAGAGAAAATAGAAGAAAAATGAAATTATAATGATATATAATGAAAATAAAAACTCATAATTGAATTATTTTTATAAAATTAGTGTTGCTTATAAGAAAATAAGAAAATAAATTGGGATAGATGAACTTATTTTTTGGGGAGCTTATAAGCTCTTTATGAACTTATTTTACCAAATATTTTGAAGAAGTTTATATTAAAAAGTTTATAAATTATTTTAAAAAGTTTATAAGCTCAACCAAACACCCTTCTTCCAACAAAGTATTACTCCCTCCGTCCCATGAAGCGTGACCCATTTCTTTTCGGTACGGGAATTAAGAAATTGATATTTTGTGTGTTAAGTGTGGTAGGTGAAAAAGTGAAAATGTGAATAAAGGGTAAATTTTTTGCCATTTTTAGAAACAGGTCAAGCTTCGTGGGACAACCCAAAAAGGAAAGTGGGTCACGCTTCGTGGGACGGAGGGAGTATTAAACATATCACAATTTACAATCAAACTTGCTAACGAAAGGAAATAAATTTGGAGCCAAAATTGCAGGCATTGCACCATATGACAGCTTGTGTCCACCACCCCCTTTTGCCCTTTCTTTTAATGCCAAATAAAGTTTGTATTTACATCGGATTCGATTTCTCCTATGGCGCTTATCCCCAACTCTCATACCCAACTTCTTTAACCTTTATTATTGAATATTTATTCTCATTTTACCTTCTTAATTACACTAATAAATGTCTGTGATAGAGAAAAGCCTTAAGCTTTGGCTATTTTCCATGTCCCATTTGGTTTTCATTACTCCAATAATACTTATACTATACTGCAATTGTTTAGTGTTTTATAAATTTACACGCATGAAAATTCACGGTTAATTTATAATATATTCAAGGGTTCAAATTGCGGGCTTTATGTCTTTGATCGGGTTCGGAACTTAGACATTAGAGCACTCCCAGCAGATCACCTAAATGCATCATTAACTCTAAATTTAGGCTAAAAACAATTGAAAATGAGATAAAAATGCATCCAGCAGATCCCCTAAATTGGATGGGGCCCACAAAAAATTTTACACCTACCTAAATTCAATCTTAAATTTACACCCATCCTAAATTTATTTTAAGCTTATAATTAGTAGGGCCCACACATAATTATTATTTTTATGTAGAAAATAGGAGATCTGGTGTATGCATTTATAAATCGAGATTCTAAAATTAAATAGGGAAGCTTTAGGGAGGAATATAGGAGCATAATTTTGGGATTTCTGCTGAGAGTGCTCTTAGGGTTGAATATCGTAATTAAGAGAGTAAAATATATAGAAGATCTCATTTAAGAGAGTTATATGAGTAATATGTAGCCTGATGAAATTTCATAAAAGTATTAAAACAAAAATGACACTAAATTTGGACAATATATTGTCCCAATACCGATTTGTTTGGATATGCTGAAGACATTACAAGTGGATGCACTAAGAAATTAAACCACCACGTGTAATACGGATAATTAGTTAACTCGTATAACTTGTTAACAACATCTATGATTCTTCTGTATTGTGCATCACCTTTATTTTGAGAATTATAATTGATAAATAAAAATAGTAAAATTAATTAATTATTTATTTTAATAAATTAAAATTTTAAAATATCCTATTTTTTATTATTTTAATTATTTGAACTAATTTTATTTGATTTTTATAAGATGAGATAGCAAAAATTATAATTTTAAAAATTAAAATACTTAATTATGCATTTTGTTAATCATACAAAGTAACATTCTCTATAAGTATAGCTAAAATACATGATGACACAATTAGACTAATAAAGCGAGTTTGCAATGATAACTACATAGCAATGTGCCTTAGAAACGCAAATTACATGATGTATTCTAGATCTAGCACGTTGAAGAAATAAAAAACAATCAAGCATTATCAATAGCGGATCTAGCGTGGGAGTAATTATATTATAAATATTATAAAGATTGTTTAACGAGTCGAGAATCTTGGCCCCGTTTGGTAGGCTGGATTGTTTATTTATTCAGTGTCTTTCGTTGGTTTGGTAGATAAAATTAATTAGCACTGGGACCCGAGGTTGAGGTCAGGCCCGTCGTAAAATCACTGTTCAATTTTGGTGTTGTGCCTCGCCAAATTGGTGAGTTTATGCTAAACTTGGTGCTACAATATACTTGAAAAAAAAATGATTTCAAAATTTACCCTTTAAAATTAAAAGATGGCATTGTTACTTTGTATTTTGGAGGGACGCCATTGTTACTCACAAACCCTGAGCTAGAAATTTCATCCTCGTCGACCAGGTTTTTTTTTTTTTTGATCAGTAAAGTAAAAATTTTATTAAAAGAAAAGGGATCAAGGCATCAGGAATGCCAATCAAAACAACCAAAACAAGTTTAAAGTCTTTGGAACACCAAGAAGTAAAAGTAATTCCTAACTCCACGATTTTGTAGGCCTCGTTCCAACTCCAAAGTCTCCCCTTAATCTGTAAAACAAGTCTATCAATATCCTAAGCCTTGTCCCGAAAACGACTACCATTCCTGCTTTCCCAGAGCAACCACACTGTTCCCACCCACAAAGCTTTAAGCAGTCTTCTTTCTCTCTTCTTTTTTCCAGCCGCAATGAAAGAAATGAAGTGTTGAAAAATACCTCTCGGATTTGCCGTTTTGATGTCAAGCCATTGAAAGATCTGGTCCCACACCGCCGCTGCTTTCGGACAATAGAGGAACATGTGTTCCGTCGTTTCCTCACTAGAAACACAGGCATTGCACCATCTCTCCTCCACGCTGATCTGGACATTTCTTCTACTCAGATTATCACATGTTGCCAATCTGTTTCTAAGACATCTCCATGCCGTCACCTTGGCTTTATTTGGTGTTGGGGCCTTCCAAACCTTTGCCATCTCCAAAGGTAAAACTTGTTGCTCCTCTCTTGTTTTTGCCACAATTTCATATGCCGACTTGATTGTGAAGCATCCATCTGGTGTCGCCTTTGATTTATGCTTAATTTACACTATTTTTAGGGGTTTGTATGTGCGTGTTTTAGGATAATCTTCTGGAATTTGGTGCGTTTTATGGTGTATTCTATGCTTTGCAGGAGATTTAGGCTTACCAGATGAAAGAATGCAATTTTGGATGATTTTCGCGATTTTTAGGTGTTTTGGTCTGCAGAGCAGCGAAATCATCATTCCTCTGGAAGACCAGAGAAGTCAAAGCCCAGATCAGCGAAGTCAAAAGCCAGTCCAGAGAAATCCGCGGAATGCAGAGGAGTCTCTAGCCAGAGGAGTCGCGAGGCCAGAGATATCAATGCCAGAGGCGAGACCATTTCTCTGGCGAAGTCAGAGAAGTCATTGCAGAGGGATCGAGTCCCCGCTGCCAGAGAAGTCAATGTCAGAGGAGTCGCTTCCCCCGATGCCAGAGAAGTCAAGTCCTCAATTCCAGAGAGATCATCCGTTCCGCTGGCGACCCATTCCGCTGATGAAGTACCAGAGATATCACTCTATCCTCTGGCGATAGCAGAGAATTCGTCATTTCTCGGGCGCGACCCGTTTCCCGAGAGACATCCGTTCCTCTGGCGAGAGCCGCGAATTCGGCAAGAGTAGGAGATTTTACGGAGCGAGCGTCCAGCTGGAGAGTTGCCTTATTTCACACGATTCTATTACCTTTGGAATTCTATTTCCATTAGAAGTATACTTTGCATGGCAACTTTCCATGGTGATCCGAAGGAAGTTTGAAGCTTATAAATAGGTCCTCTTTTGACCTAAAGGAGATGATCAGACGGCAGACACCCGAAAACCTTAGCATTCATACTTTAGTTTTTAGCTTTAGAATTTTATTGCTTTCTAGTTTTTAAGGTTTGGATCAAGATTGAAGATTCAAGCCGCTACTTCAGTTTTTATTTAATTCGGTTTTTATTTAATTCAGTTTTTACAATTGCGTTCTTTTTAATTATGTTTAGGTTTTATTTTGCTATGTCTGGCTAGTTTCCTTTAGCTGATTCTAGGGTTTGTAAATAGTTGATTGAATTTATGTGATTTATTTGTTAATACCTTTGTGCCTTCCAGTTTATGAATCATAATTCCTGGTGCTTAATTTCTTGTGAATTATCTGATCAATAGTTTGCATGTGTAGCTATTCGGTTTGAGACCTAGCGGAGATAACTGTTTAGCGGATTCAGGAATGTATGATATGATCTTAACCTTGAGACCTAGCGGAGATAGGGGGATTATAGGGAGCTATTCTTAGGAGCTATTGGGAGTTAGTATATTTCTTGAGACCTAACGGAGATAGAGAATTTACTAATCTACGATCGTTGCTGCTCTAGCAAGAGTAATTGATTAATTAAGTGATCTCTCATCATAACTGGATTAAACTGGTACATAGGATTAATAGATTTATTACGTAGATTTAATTGATGAATTTACTACCCTAGGATCAGTTGTCTTTTATACTTGATATTTCCTAAGTGATTTTAATTATTGTTATTTGCGTTTTAGTTAATTAAACCTTCCTTCTTTCGTTTGCCTGAATATTACTAGAGTGTAATTAGGATTACTTAGAGTGATTCGTCATAATAGTCCCTGTGGATACGATACTCGGTTACTTCATTTGTGCTACAATTGCACCGTGTTAGTTGCGGTAATTTGTTGCTAATAATTTAGTGATCAACTTTTTGGCGCCGTTGCCGGGGATTATTTAGAATTGACTTTAATATTTCTGATTAGACTTAAGCATTATTTCAGGCGTTATAAGTTTTAATTTTATTTTAGTTTTAGTTTTTAAAATTTCTGTTTTTGTTTGTTGTCTCAGGCGTGTATGATCACGAGATCCAAAGGAAAGGAACATCTAGTGCCTTTGAACTTGGAAATCGAAAAGCAATACAAAAGAGACAACCGCGAAAAGAAAAAGCTAGAAATGGAAGAGAATAACATGGACCTTCCAACTCTTGTGCAAGTCGTGACAAACCTTCAGAGGCAACTAGATGAAGAAAGAGAGCGCAACCGGGCTCCTCCACCAGAGCCACCACTGAATCACATGTATCAGCCTCGAGTTGATCAATTCCAAGGAGGCAAATGGGGACCAACTGTGCAAGCCAACACATTCGAGCTGAAGCCGGGATTGATAAACATGGTGCAAGCTGAGCAGTTTAGTGGAGCGGCTTCTGAAAATCCGCATGCTCACATTACCCAGTTCCTAGATATCTGCGACACTATTAAGCAGAATGGAGTGCCACCTGATGCCATCAGAATGAAGATGTTTGGATTCTCTCTCAGGGACAGAGCGAAGGAGTGGTTCAAGAGTCTGGACAGAGGTGCTATTACTGGATGGGAGGATTTGTGTAGAGCTTTCTTAGCAAAATACTTTCCTGCCTCTAAGGCTCAGAAAATCATTGCAGAGATTTCTCACTTTTCCCAGCTAGGAGATGAGACCATTCATGATGCCTGGGAAAGATTTCGCGAGCTGCTCAGGAACTGCCCGCAACATGGTTTCACAGAGGATCAGCAAATCATTCACTTTTATAATGGTTTGACTGGTCTAACAAAAAATATGGTGGATGCCACTGCAGGTGGATGTCTTCTCCATAGAAATACAAAGGAGGCATATCGTGTGATAGAAGAGATGGCCTCCAACAGTTATCAATGGCCGAATGACAGAAATTCCACAAGAAGAATTGCAGCTGTGAATGAGGAGAGAAATGATTTTAAGGAGAAATATGAAGCTCTTCAAAAGCAGTACGAGATGGAGAGAAAGACACTACTAGCTAAAATTCCTCAGCAGCCAAGTTTACCTGATGTGTCGCAACTGGAAGACGCTAATTATGTCCAGCGGCAGTACCAATTTAATAGATCAAACTATCAAGGACATCAGGGCGGCAATCCACCATATCATCCAAATAATAGAAACCATCCGAATTTTTCCTATTCAAATCCCAACAATGCTTTGCAACCTCCACCTGGATTTTCTGTTTCTAGTGGGGGAGTCATCAATGAGCCAAAGAAAGATTCAATGGAAGAAATGATGAAGCAAGTATTGGTGAAGGTCACCGGGATGGAGACAAACTCGACAAACTTGGGAACCAAAATGTTCAACATGGAGCAAAATGTGTCAGCACTTTCTAAACAGGTGCAGATGTTAGAGAATCAAGTTGGACAAATGGCTAACCAAGCAGCTGCACAGCACAAGCCGGGCCACTTTCCCAGCAACACTGAAATTAACCCCAAAAATCAGTGTAATGCAATTCACTTGAGAAGCGGGACCCAGTATCAGAATCATCCGGAGCAGAGGGATAGGCCAGAGCAGAGGGATCAACCAGAGCAGAGGGCTCGGTCAGAGCAGAGGAGCCAGCCAGAGCAGAGGAATCACCATTCCTCTGCAGAGCAGCGGGACGGCAAGAAGAATGGAAAGGAGACAAATGTCGAGATTGTTGAGGAGGATGACTTGGAGACGATTGTGCGCGAGTCACCGTCAACTTCTAAGGCATCGTCGAAAACCTCTGATGCTAAGAAGCCTAATCTTACTCCTACGTTTCCCAGGCCAGAGTATAAACCTGTAGCACCCTTCCCGAATAGCCTGGCAAAGCCGAAAATGGATCAGAAGTTAGCCAAGTTCATGGAAATGTTTTCAAAGCTTAACATCAACATTCCCTTACTTGATGCTTTAAGAGATATGCCAGGTTATGCCAAGTTCCTCAAGGATGCAGTCTCCAACAAGAGGAAGTTGGGGAAATATGAGATGATTAATCTCTCCGAGGAATGCAGTGCAGTGCTACAAAGGAAGCTACCATTGAAGCAAAAGGATCCTGGCAGCTTTACTATAGCTTGTGTGATTGGAGGGCAGAATTTCTCCCGCGTTCTTTGTGACTTAGGGGCAAGCATCAATTTGATGCCTCTCTCTATTTTTAACCGGTTGGAGATCGGAAATATCAAGCCTACCTCTATTGCACTGCAGATGGCCGATCGCTCCATCACATATCCCAAGGGAGTTGTGGAAGATGTTCTAGTGCAGGTGGAGCAGTTTATCTTTCCTGCAGATTCGTAGTGTTGGACATGCCGGAGGACAAGAATACTCCACTGATTTTGGGACGTCCATTCCTAGCTACCGGCCGTGCTCTTATTGATGTGCAGGATGGAGATCTCACTTTCCGCGTCAATGATGAAAAAATGACATTATCCATCTATGATGCGATGAAAAACCAGCCGAGCCACAAGTTGAGGATTGTAATTCATTGATACTGTGGTGGATTTCCCTTGCTAGCCGTGAATGATCCTTTGGAGGAGTGCATCACACCAGTCTTTATACCCTTATTCGATCTTGATGGGGCCAGTTGTTTGTGATGAGAGATCTTAGATTATATTGCAGAGCTGGAGGCCGTAGATAGACACCCCATTATCCTGTGCCTTACCATGGATATTCGCAAACCTGTTGATGGGGGGGAGAAAGAAAGTTGGTGGACAAAGAGTTCCCTGCGCCAGAGGAATCAGCCAGGCCCAGAGGAATCATCGCCAGCGGAATCAGCATCGCCAGCGAAATCAGGGTCAGAGGGATCCGCCAGAGCAGAGGGACCCGCCAGAGCAGAAGGGTCCGCTATGAAACAGCGGAATCAGACAGAGCTTACGGCCACACCCAAACTTGAGCTGTGAAACCCGCTCCCTGAGCATTTGAAGTACAAATTTTTGGGTGACAATGAAACTTTTCCTGTCATTGTCCTCTGCTTATTTAGCTCGTTGGAGTTGGAAAGTTAATGCGAGTTTTAAGGAAATACAAGTTGCTATAGGATGGTCTATTTCCGACATCAAAGGAATTAGTCCTTCTATATGCATGCATCGTATCTTGTTGGAGCAGGAATACAAGCCTAAGGTGCAACCGCAGAGACGTCTAAATCCGGCGATGCAAGAAGTGGTGAGAAAGGAGGTGCTCAAGTGGTTGGATGCAAGGCATCATCTACGCCATCTCTGATAGCGAGTGGGTGAGCCCGACGCAAGTAGTCTCCAAGAAGGGAGGCAATGACCGTGATGAAAGATGAAAGAGACGAGCTCATTGCTACAAGGCTGGTCACAGGATGGCGCGTGTGCATTGATTATCGAGCTTTGAATGCAGCCACACGTAAGGATCACTTTCCTTTGCCATTCATTGATCAGATACTTGACCCGATTAGCAGGATACGAGTACTATTGCTTTTTGGATGGGTATTCGGGCTACAATCAAATCATGATAGCCCCGGAGGATCAGCATAAGACCGCGTTTACTTGTCCCTACGGCATCTTTGCCTTTAGGAGGATATCTTTTGGTCTCTGCAATGCTCCTGCCACTTTCCACCCACGCGCTGCATGATGGCGATTTTCCATGGGTTGATTGAAAATATCATGGAGGTATTCATGGACGATTTCTCCGTTTTTGGATCTTCCTTTGATAATTGTCTGGACAATCTTGCTCAAGTGTTGCAGCGTTGTGAGGAGACAGCACTCGTACTCAATTGGGAAAAGTGCCACTTCATGGTCCGTGAGGGCATTGTTTTGGGGCATAGAGTCTCTGCCCAAGGTTTGGAGGTGGATCGTGCTAAGATCGTGGCCATTGAAAAGTTGCCGCCGCCCACTTCTGTGAAATCAGTGCGAAGTTTTCTTGGGCATGCAGGATTTTATAGGCGCTTCATCAAAGACTTCTCCAAGCCCCCACTTTGTGCTTTACTAGAGAAGGATGTGAAGTTTGTCTTCACCGAGGAATGCCGCGTCTCATTTGAGAAGTTGAAAGCCGCGCTGATTTCTACACCAGTGTTGATCACGCCGGATTGGAGTGCTCCATTTGAGTTGATGTGCGATGCTAGCGATTGGGCCGTGGGAGCTGTGTTGGGGCAAAAGAGAGATAAGTTATTCAAGGTAATTTACTACACTAGTAAAACTTTGGATGCTGCTCAGAGGAATTACACAACCACGGAGAAGGAACTGCTAGCTGTGGTGTACGCTTTTGATAAGTTCCGTTCTTATTTGATTGGAACTCATTCAATTGTCTACACTGATCATGCCGCCATCCGCTACTTGTTCACGAAGAAAGACTCCAAGCCCCGCTTGATTCGTTGGATCTTACTGCTACAAGAGTTTGATATGGAGATCCGAGATCGGAAAGGATGTGAGAACGTGGTAGCTGACCACTTATCTCGTTTGGAGAATCCAATTGAGGGGGATGATCCAAAGATGGCCATCAATGAATTTTTTCCCGATGAGCAGATTTGGACTGCATCGCCAGAGAACTCCATCATTCCTCTGACTGCATCGCCAGAGACTCCATCCCTCTGACTGCATCGCCAGAGACTCCATCATTCCTCTGGCTGCCTCGCCAGAAAATCAGTTAAACCAATAGATCAGCAGATTTGGGCCGTGTTATTTAAGGATCCTTGGTATGCAAAGTATAGCAATTACTTGGTTATTGGAGCTCTTCCCGAGGGATTGTCGCACTATCAAAAGAAGAAGTTCCTCCATGATGTCAAGTTTTATTATTGGGAGGATCCTTACCTCTACCGAAGGTGCGCCGATGGCTTTATTCGGCGATGTGTTCGAGAGCATGAATGGCCAAAGATCATTGAGGAGTGTCATACCTCCCCTAGTGGAGGTCACTTTGCTGCCAACCGCACTGCCATGAAGGTAAATCATAGTGGATTCTATTGGCCTTCAATTTTCGCAGATTGCCATGCTTTCGTGAAGTCTTGTGATCGCTGTCAACGCATGGGCAATATCACCAAGAAGGATGAGATGCCGCAAAATATCATTGTTGAAGTGGAGCTGTTTGATGTTTGGGGAATCGATTTTATGGGTCCTTTCCCTGCTTCTTGCGGTTTTTCCTACATATTGCTTGCTGTGGAGTATGTGTCTCGATGGGTGGAAGCGATCCCAACTACCACCAATGATTCCAAGGTAGTCATTAAATTCTTGCAAAAGAATATTTTAACTCGATTCGGAGCACCGAGAGCGTTGCTTAGTGATGGGGGGTCGCACTTCAACAACAAGTTACTAGCAAGCATGTTGGCAAAGTATGGAGTAAAGCACAAGGTGACGACTCCATATCATCCTCAAGCTAATGGTCAGGCGGAGTTGGCTAATCGGGAGATCAAGCAAATCTTAGAAAAAAGTGTGGCCAACAAGAAGGATTGGGCGAAACACTTGGATGATGCTCTTTGGGCTTATCGCACTGCCTACAAAACTCCGATTGGTATGTCTCCCTATCAACTCGTCTTCGGCAAGTCATGTCATTTACCTGTGGAGATTGAGCACAAGGCATATTGGGCGACGAAGAGAATCAATCTGGAGTTCAAGGAGGCTGGTCATACAAGGCGAGATTTATTGACGGAGTTAGATGAATGGAGGAATGAGGCCTACGAGAGTTCCCGGATCTACAAGGAAAGGGCGAAGAAGTTCCATGATTTGAACATTCGCACCAAGGAAATCAAGCCAGGAGATGAGGTACTTTTATACAATTCGAAATTACGTTTGTTTCCTGGTAAGCTGCAATCAAGATGGACAGGGCCATATGTGGTGCATAAGAGCAATTGGAATGGGACATATGAGTTGTTTGCCGCTGATGGCACTACCTTCACTGTCAATGGTCATCGCCTCAAACCATACTTCAAGTCAAACGTGGATCGTGGTCTTGAAGTTGTCAAATTCAATGATCCATAAGTTTGAGGTATCGTCGAGCTCTAGACGTTAAATTAAGCACTTGTTGGGAGGTAACCCAATTGTTTTTCTTTGTTTTGTTTTCTTTTCTTTCAGTTTCGTTTTGTTCCTCTCTGTTTTGGTGTTTTGTTTGGGGTTTTTGTGTTTCTCTCCGATTTCCGGAAATCTCCATGTTCCAGCAAAGTTACTCTCTTCGCTGCTCTGGCCAGCGAAATCACTCTCCTCGCTGCCCTGTCCAGTGCAGTGCGGACATCTTTCCTCTGCTCTACCCAGCAAACCTCTCCTTTCGCCGCCTCCCACGATGCTTCAGTTTATTAATGCCGATAATCAGGGAAGTCTTCTATACTCTTATTTCTTTTATGCCCTGAGGACATGGCATACTTTAAGTGTGGGGGAGTGGTGTTTTGTGCTTATATTTTTCAAAATTGGGCGAAATTGATTTTTCTATGCTTAGTTTTTAGTCTCGAATCTGGCTAATTTTTATGAATTTGTGGAAGAGAAGATGGTTTTCGATGTGAATTTCGGGTTTGTGAATAAATGGAGGATATTCTTGTTTTACCTTTGATATATGTTTCTTGATTGTGCAAAGAATTATGAGTTTTGTTGCAACACTTTTGTAAGTTAGTAAAACGTGATTTGTCCGGTAGATGCTAGAAGGAGTGTTGTCATTGTGATTGCCTACGATCGTATCTTATCTGTGAAATGTGAAAAAATGTTGGACGAATTGCCAACTTCAAAATTGCCAGCTCTGAAACATCTGGCCTGTTCTATAATGTGATAGCTCTGAGTCTCTGCTCCTCTAGTCTAACTATGAGCATGGGAAACCACGTGAAAAGACTTTGGATTACATCCAAATGGTTTTCTTTTATGAATTATGGCTCAACTGTCGAAAATCTCAAGCACACAAAGTGTGAAAAATGGTGATATTGATTATAAAGGCGATCACATTAGGGAATTCACTTCTAGCGGAGAATTGGGTCTGATCGAATTACTTGCATTACTCTTTTGTTGCTTCTTAAACTTTGAGTTACTTGCATGACCGAGAGATGTATGTTGATTGTAAAGTTTTGAATTGACTTTGTGATGATGGATGGATGGAAATAACGTTGAAATCGATCTCTTCCTAGGATTCATATAGATTTTGCTTGAGGACAAGCAAAAGGCTAAGTGTGGGGGAGTTGATTTATGCTTAATTTACACTATTTTTAGGGGTTTGTATGTGCGTGTTTTAGGATAATCTTCTGGAATTTGGTGCGTTTTATGGTGTATTCTATGCTTTGCAGGAGATTTAGGCTTACCAGATGAAAGAATGCAATTTTGGATGATTTTCGCGATTTTTAGGTGTTTTGGTGGTCTGCAGAGCAGCGAAATCATCATTCCTCTGGAAGACCAGAGAAGTCAAAGCCCAGATCAGCGAAGTCAAAAGCCAGTCCAGAGAAATCCGCGGAATGCAGAGGAGTCTCTAGCCAGAGGAGTCGCGAGGCCAGAGATATCAATGCCAGAGGCGAGACCATTTCTCTGGCGAAGTCAGAGAAGTCATTGCAGAGGGATCGAGTCCCCGCTGCCAGAGAAGTCAATGTCAGAGGAGTCGCTTCCCCCGATGCCAGAGAAGTCAAGTCCTCAATTCCAGAGAGATCATCCGTTCCGCTGGCGACCCATTCCGCTGATGAAGTACCAGAGATATCACTCTATCCTCTGGCGATAGCAGAGAATTCGTCATTTCTCGGGCGCGACCCGTTTCCCGAGAGACATCCGTTCCTCTGGCGAGAGCCGCGAATTCGGCAAGAGTAGGAGATTTTACGGAGCGAGCGTCCAGCTGGAGAGTTGCCTTATTTCACACGATTCTATTACCTTTGGAATTCTATTTCCATTAGAAGTATACTTTGCATGGCAACTTTCCATGGTGATCCGAAGGAAGTTTGAAGCTTATAAATAGGTCCTCTTTTGACCTAAAGATCATCAGACGGCAGACACCCGAAAACCTTAGCATTCATACTTTAGTTTTTAGCTTTAGAATTTTATTGCTTTCTAGTTTTTAAGGTTTGGATCAAGATTGAAGATTCAAGCCGCTACTTCTCAGTTTTTATTTAATTCGGTTTTTATTTAATTCAGTTTTTACAATTGCGTTCTTTTTAATTATGTTTAGGTTTTATTTTGCTATGTCTGGCTAGTTTCCTTTAGCTGATTCTAGGGTTTGTAAATAGTTGATTGAATTTATGTGATTTATTTGTTAATACCTTTGTGCCTTCCAGTTTATGATTCATAATTCCTGGTGCTTAATTTCTTGTGAATTATCTGATCAATAGTTTGCATGTGTAGCTATTCGGTTTGAGACCTAGCGGAGATAACTGTTTAGCGGATTCAGGAATGTATGATATGATCTTAACCTTGAGACCTAGCGGAGATAGGGGGATTATAGGGAGCTATTCTTAGGAGCTATTGGGAGTTAGTATATTTTCTTGAGACCTAACGGAGATAGAGAATTTACTAATCTACGATCGTTGCTGCTCTAGCGAGAGTAATTGATTAATTAAGTGATCTCTCATCATAACTGGATTAAACTGGTACATAGGATTAATAGATTTATTACGTAGATTTAATTGATGAATTTACTACCCTAGGATCAGTTGTCTTTTATACTTGATATTTCCTAAGTGATTTTAATTATTGTTATTTGCGTTTTAGTTAATTAAACCTTCCTTCTTTCGTTTGCCTGAATATTACTAGAGTGTAATTAGGATTACTTAGAGTGATTCGTCATAATAGTCCCTGTGGATACGATACTCGGTTACTTCATTTGTGCTACAATTGCACCGTGTTAGTTGCGGTAATTT